>NC_081424.1:27545617-27834632 GCF_949786415.1 Peromyscus eremicus | reverse complement strand
TGTATCCAATTTGTTACCATTTTGTGAAGCATCTTATGCTTTGATCATGGGAAATATTGGTAGATAGGATTTTTTTTTCTTTCATTGTCTTTTTCTGGTTTTGGAATTAGATTAATGTCAACCTGATAAAATGAGCTTAGACATAACCCTTGTATCATATTTTTGAAAAACATTACAGAATACAATTATCTCTGTTAATTTCGGATAGAATTCCCCATTTGTGAATCATGCTTTCTTTTCAAAGTTTTTCATTATTATCTTAATTTCTCATATATAGTTTTATATATAATATATAGTGCTATTATATATATTAGTGTTGTTCTTTCTCCTTGGAGTTCAGTTTAATAGTTTCTGTCTCTCAGAAACATTTTATATCATGCAAATGCATTGAGTTTGTGTCCCTAAAAGAGCAAAGGTCAGGAAGACCATGAGAATCCTTGAGATCAGTGACAACAGACCCTTCTCTCCCTTCATCACATATGGTGATTTGTCAGAACATGTCCAAGAATGGAGATGTGTAAGGAGAATTCTGGAAGAGTGTGAGAACACTCTAAGAAAACAAGATTAAGAGTCTTGTAACCTCTGTTCCTTCTAAACATGGATTTGTTCTTAGAATGTGCTTTCCTCCCCCTCCCAGGTGTAGTAAATTGGGGTAGGTTTGCTTCAGATTGCACATTGCTCTTACTTTTGTAATTCAAAAATGTTTCCAGGGATGGATTGTCCTTGTGACTGTTTACAGCCTAAACTCATGTAAACAAACCAAACCTTTGCGCTTGTGACTGAATATAGCTTGAACTCCTGTGAACTTTACTCACATGACCTTGCCTAATCTCAGAATACCTCCACAACATAACTCGTCTGAGACCTCAGCCTGCCTCTTCTTAGGCTCTATTCTCTCGGGTTCATGCCACCAATTAGAGGGATAACAGTAATTTATGTCATCTCTCAACTTTTTTGTGTCAACAACGCCAAAGGCTTATGAAATTTGTTGAATTTTTTTTCAAATAGTTCGAATTTTGGCCATTTTGTCATTTTCAACTTTTAAAAATTTATACTCATTACTAATGTGTTTTCTTAGATAACAACAACAAAAAACAAAAATAAAAACAAAACCAAAAAAAAACCACCAAAAAACCAAAAACAACAACAAAAAAATGGTGTTTTCAAGCTACAAACTACATTGGAAATAAAAGCAAAAAATTAACTGAAAAACTTCTAGATATGTCGTGCCTGCATTGCAGGACCCCCAAGCAAGACCACCACAGAGCCAATATCTGATGCAAGCACACAGAGGTTTTTAGTAACAAAGCAAGCCCAAGGCTTGGTCTGTATTCCAGACACTGGACATAGGGACATAACAGGTGGAAGAGGATGGTCCTGAGCACTCACTTTAAGGGAAAGGATTACATACAGAGAGTTACATATCTTGGGATTGGAAGAGGGGGTTAGGGGGTGAAGTAGTTCTTTGAAGTTACTGGCTGAACTATAAGCACGAGGTTACTGATGGCTAACAGGATTCAGGGTATCTACAGAGACATAATTTTTTTACTCCGTATGCCCTGCTTTTGCTGAACTCAGGATATATACATTCAGATTTATTGTTTCAGTCCTATTTTCCCATAAGTTCAATTTCTGGTCAGTTGAGTCCATTACTCCCCATATCCTGTGTTACCAAGCCCAGGATATATAGATTTATTGTTTCAGCCTTGTCTTCCCATGAGTTCAACTTCTGGTCAGTTCTAAAATTGCTGGTCAACAAATACTTTTGGGTCGGGGGAGTGTCTCTCAAGATGGCTATTGATTTTTTCCTTTCAATGGGAGGGGAGGTAAGATTAGAAGCCACAGCTGGAGGCTCATGGGTCTTCATGCTTAGATTAAGCCACATATTAACAGAAACAACAAGTGACACCCTGTCTCAGTGCCAAGTGAGAACCAAACCAGACAAAGATGAGCATATTACTATTATTTAAGAATGACCTTCATCTCTGATGATGTCTGTCTTAGTCTGCTTTCTATTGTCGTGATATACACCAAGACCTAAAAAGCAACTTGGGAAGGAAAGGGTTTGTCTCATCTTACAATTTCCTGGTCACAATCCATCACTTAGGGACATCAGGGTGGGAGTTCATGGAACAAGCAGGATTAAATGGAGTAGAAGTATGCCCATGAGGGCAATAGTGGCATGATGATGTGAGAATAACTAAAGACCTTCTTTTTGGGTTTAAGGACCACTCCACAAGATGAAGGTCATGCTGATGAGATTAACTGGGACAAAAACCTGTGACTGGCTAGGACTTAGACCCTAAAGAAGAATCTAATATCATTATTCTCCTTAATGGATGTAGTAATAAACTGCTCCCTATGTCTTCATACTATTTTACATTTTAATACTTCTTTATACCCGTAAATTAGTGCTTCTCTCAACCCTCATTAGAGAAACTTCTTTTTACAGTCAGTGGGGATTAATATAGAGACCTACAACTGGTCAACATTCAGAAAATCAGAGACTTCAAAGGACAGGGAGAGAAAGAATGTAAGAGCAAAAAGCAGTAGATCTCTAAAGCCAAATATTATTTGCTGGTTATGACAGCAAATTGCACACATGAACTCACAGAAAATATGACAACATACAAGACCTACACAAGATCAAGCAAGACAAAAACCCGTCGTGGCTAGGGGAGAGAATTAGGAAGCCCTACCTGATCTAAGGAGATATTTGGTAAGTGATGAGTGTAGGACAGGCAGATTCAGTCTTCAGGAATTCAGCCCTGAGAGGCTACCCATCCTCCAGTAGATGGACCTATACCCCTGCACATACAAGCAGCAGTAAGTGGACTCCATGTGTTCTTTTTGAAAAGAATACATAAAATTGGGAGACAAAGGTGGTGGAGTGGAGGAAAAAGAATGGGAGTAGATTTGATCAAAACACAGTCTATGCATGAGTGAAATTCCTCCACCACCACCCCCCAAAAAAAATTGAATCTCTATTTTAAGTAGGAATTGCTGTTTTATCTTCAAACCACTAGGTGGGGATAAGTACATGAAACGAGAACCCAAACAAAAAAAACCAAAGGTTTTTTAAGTCATTAGCAATCTTGAATAACAAACATGTCTCATCAAATATCTAAACACATAACGGACCAGGACACTGAGTTATAAACAAACAAGGACATAGTGTTGAAATGAGGGAGAATTTCTGATTTGAGAAGATTAAATACCATATAGTTTACAGCATTCATTTCACTGAACTGAGATCCAGCCTAAAGACAGTGATTTGTTCAAAATAATGCATTGGGTTAAAATTAGAACCAGACGCTATTGTAACTGTTTCATCCAACACTTTTTGCTTCCAAGATTGTTGCCCTATGCCAATAGGCCAGTCAGGAGGAGGCTCCATAGATTGTGGGCAAATGGAAGACGTTTCAGAGAACAGGTGGGCCTTGTCCTCCACATGCCAGCTGCAATACTAATGCCACCCCCACTCAGAGGTAAATAGCTGTGTTCCTCAAGTAAAACTTCTATCAGTCTAGGAAGTTATCAATAGGCTACATACATCTCACCATCCAGTCATTGTCGTTGAAAATTAAGCATTTTGTAACTTTGAGAAATTATGACTTGCTATGTTACCGCAGTTGAAGAGGGAGATGATATTCACTATAGAAGAGGGAGATGATATTTGCAGCCTATTAAAAGCTCATAATTCCTTTATAATGCAATGGGCTTAGTATATGGAACTGCTATATGAGGTAAGGCAATCAACATAAATGTCCAAGGTCTTTGGGATAAAGACATATCAAACGAAGTGTTCATATGTTAAAAATACTCAAGTAGTACCAAAACTTTAACACAGTCACAATAATAAGTAAATTTGAAGATGGCATAGAGAAAAATATTAGATAACTTACGTAGTCATTTGAATGGGAATGCCTCCCATAGGCCCAGATATTTGAATACTTGACCCCCAGTAGGTGGTGCTGTTTGGGAAGGCTTAGAGGTGTAGATTGCTGGAGGAAGTATGTCACTTGGGTCAGGCTCTGAGAGTAAAAACCTTACCTACTTCCCGTTTGCTAGCTCTGTTTCGTGCTGGCAGTAAAGGGTGTGAGTTCTCAATTTCCTTTCCAGCCACTATGCGTGCTGCCTGCTGCTGTACCTTCCTGCCATGGTGGATCCCTGTCCTTCTGGAACCATAGCCTAAATAAACCATTCCTTCTATAAATTGCCTTGGTCATGGTGGTTTTTTGTTTTGTTTTGTTGTTTTGTTTTATTTTTGTTTTTTTGAGACAGGGTTTCTCTGTGTAGCTTCGGAGCCTTTCCTGGAACTCACTCTGTAGCCCAGGCTGGCCTCAAACTCACAGAGCTCCGCCTGCCTCTGCCTCCGAAGTACTGGGATCAAAGGCGTGCGCCGCCCGCCAACGCCGCCGCCGCCGCCGCCCCCACCACCACCACCCGACTTGGTCATGATGTTTTATCACAGCACCAGATGAGGAACTAATATGACTTAAAATTAACTTCACAGATAATGCAGCTTTTACCTTGGAAAGTTAAGAACTGTGTCATAAAAATCAAGAGCTATGTGAATAAAATAGAGAAAATATAGGAAAAATTCCAAGCATGAGATAAAAACAGAATAGGTTAGGGTGAGAGACCAAAATGTGGAAATTAATTGCCTGAGTGAAATGATCATAAAAGGAATTTAAAGCGAAGTTGGGGTGTACTGGCATAGACTGGAGACAGCATTCAAATTCATTTTGAAATTTCAACTAAAGCTAAAATAAGACAAAGATTTTGCAAATAAAAATGTTTCCATTTATATGATAAATTAATTTCACTTACAAAAAGTTATAGAATTGTTTTAATATCCTTATCATACTCTTATACCTTAAATTCATCTGTAAGCCCCACCTGCACAAGGACCAGATACCTTCCTGGAATTCTAGGAGTTGTAGGTTTTTTTTGTTGTTTGTTTTTGTTTGTTTGTTTTAAGATTTATTTATTTCTTATGTATACAGCATGTATGACTGCAGGCCAGAAGAGGGCACCAGATCTCATTACAGATGGTTGTGAGCCACCATGTGGTTGCTGGGAATGGAACTCAGGACCTCTGGAAGAGCAGTCAGTGCTCTTAACCTTTAAGCCATCTCTCTCGAGCCCAGAGTTGTAGTTCTTTTTTTTTTTTTTTTTCCTTTGGTTTTCCGAGACAGGGTTTCTCTGTGTAGCTTTGCGCCTTTCCTGGAACTCGCTTGGTAGCCCAGGGAGTTGTAGTTCTTAAAGTCAACAACAAAGCCTCATGGGAAAGTATGGTGGCTGATGGGTTTTGTCCATATAAGTCCAGACTACATTTGTCTCAGGGCCACTGAGCTGGAAATGTTCAGGGAGTGATCTTAACCAAATTCCCTTTTGGTCAGTATATAAAACCTTAATAAAAGCTTGCTTGCATTTGGTGAAAATTGTGGAACTGGTTTTTCTCCAGTGAATGTCAGGATTAACATTACATGGGAACGAATTTCCCATACAAAATGCAAATTCATGCATAAAGGGACTGGAGAGATGCCTTAGTTGGTGAAATGCTTTTTGTGCAAGCCTTAGGCCTGAGCTGGGCTCCCCATGAAATAAGGCCAGGCACAGCAGCATACACGCATAAACTAAACACTGGGGAAGCAGAGTTGAGGGGGCCCTGGAAATTACTGGTCAGCCAGACAGCCTAGCTGAATTGTCAAGATCCAAGTTTGGTAAAATGGAAAGTAACAAGGAAAATGCAGGGTGTTCACCTCTCACCTCCACATGCATGCACATACATGCACAGTCATATACATGTACCACATATGCATGCATGGCACACACAGATTCATTCATAAACTTTTTGGAAGAGAAATTATCTCCCTTATTATCTCTTGCCTATGAATTTCATGGACTATTACAGGATGACTGTCCTGACAAAATGTGATTTAAACGAACATGAACTTTGACACACAAAACCTAGTGCTGAAAAACATAGAGTAGAAAGCCTTTTGAAAGAAGAGGCATTAATATACACAACCTGTAATCGTCTCTCTGGAAAAGCATCATTATGCAAAAAAAAAAAAGAGGATTTTCTCATTCACTATTTAGTGTGATCTAAAAGTCAGTTGTTTTCCCTTAGGACCACCCTTTGTCAACACAACAAAGGAGAAATAATTCAGAATAATCTCAGTAAGTACTCATTCAGTATTTGTTTTTAGTCATCACTTCTTTTGAAGGGGACAACATATTTATATTCACAATTTTACTTTAGAAATACTGTTTCTATTAAATGTTAAGTGTAACAGGGTAACAATTAAGTGGTTAATGTCACTCGTACATGTACATGGTGGGAGCTGTCTTAATGAGTTATTTCTGTCATTCTTACTTCAGAGAGAATTCATATAGGGTTTGATAACAGAATTTGAAAGGATAATTTTTAGTTCAAAATGGTGACTTAATGTTTCAAGTTAAGTTGGACGACTGAACTTACTGTTTATATAAATTCTGTTCGAATTCTAAACGGCTATAAAACTTTCAAGAGAATTGAAAGAAGATTCAGTAACCTCTGGAAGATCTGATGTTGACGAGATTAAAGTTGGTGAATAGGAGTTACCCGGATCACTAGCCCACTGGGACAGTTTTCAGGAGGTCCTGAAAGCACAATAAAGTCCCACTGAGAAAGAATCGTAGGTAAGCCGGATTAAACCAGAGTAGAAGGTGAGTGAAGCAGGGAAGAGGAACTTTCCATCCTGTGTTGTCCACACCTTAGGGAACACGTGGAGCCTGGCCATCACTCCCATGATGCACTTGGTCCAGACAGCACAGCAGGGACTGAAGCCCATCAAGCATTAGACTGAAAAGCAAATTGTTCCAATTAGGGTCATAGAGAATATTACATAAATACACAGATTATATAGGATGTGATAAGAACACTACTATTCATCATTTTTTTCTAAAGTTTTAACCAAAAAAGGCAAAAGAATGAAAGGAGAAAAGAGGAAAAAAAGGAATGTAATAGAAAGAAGATAAGATATAGGGAGTATGACCATAAAAAGATAGTCAAATTTGTAAGTTACAAATAATAAGACAATTTATACCCCCCAAACCAAGAGAACCAAATAAAACATTGTCAGCATGTATAAGAGAGTTGAGAAAGGCAATATATTCCTGGAGAAAAAAGTAGGAAAAAAATCAAAGTTCTCCACCATTTGAGAAAAACAGAAATAAGACCAAAGAAAGAAATGTAAAATTAACAAGGCATCTGGCAAGGCAAAGACAATCCTCATCTCTCCAGCAAATAGAGTCCTACTATCTAGTTATGGTATACAGCCAACAGCAGTGGCAATAGACTTCATCTTTTGTGGCTACTGGGCTTCTCCATCCAATAATTCATAAGCAAATAACTAATCCTGACACTGAGCTTTTCATTTAACAGCCAATGGCTTCTCTTTCCTACTCGCACAGGGTGCCTTTGTTGAAACCATTGCTGTTTTCATATGTTTTTACAAATCTGTAAGACTCTAAGAAGGTTTCATTGCAACACCCATATAATGGAACCCATCTGCAGGGAGTACAGAGGATCTATAAAGACTCATCACTGCTCATTCCAAGAACCATCATCAAAGGGGACACTAAAGAAAACACTAATAACATTCAATACAGGATGGGAAGATTGCATCGCCAGTGTGAGTGATTTCCTAAAAGGATCAATGCTGGCTTCTTTAGTGTGGGTAAGAGGCACCACCTAAACTAACTTTGTGTAATTATGTGTCCTGCTTCCTATTCCTGAGGCACTTCCACTGGGGCTTGCCATGCACCTTTCTCCGCCTGACAGGCTCAATGGGGCTGACTCACTCCAATGGCTTGGCCAAGGTCCAAGGGGGAGTGAAGCCACACTCTTACCTCCTTCCTGCTCAGGCTGCTGAGCTCCAGGCCAGCACAGGAGCCACAGGCATTGCTAATGTCTCTTCTTCAGTCACACCTGGCTTCCATGAGACCCCTAGGCTAGGCAAACAATTCCTTCTCCAGCACATACTTCTCTACAGGAGAGAAATGTATACATATCACCCTAGAGGCACAGTTGTCTAGGCCTGAGATAAGCTTGGTCTTTCTCATCTGCATTGTTTTATTAATAATGCCTTCTATGAACAGTTTTTCAGAGCTTAATTCTTCTAGAAGCTCACTAGCACAACATTTGGCCTTTGGTCAATCTTCACCCTCAGGAACTCTGCTATACACAAATCTTGTGAAGTTTCCTTTTGATTGACATAGGCATACCACTTCATCTTTCCTTTATTTCCTCTAGAAACACTTAGCACTTTACAAACTGGGTTTATGTAACAGACTTAAATTACATGCTGGCTTAAGTAATCAAATCCTCCAGAGCAATTCCTACCTTTTAAATATCATGCCCAACCACAGCATTAAGTCAAGCCATTGATGCTCCATAGCAATATTCATGTCCTCACTGAATTAACATCTTTCTTAACTCTCCAATGAACACAGTTCTATCATGTCTGATGAACTAGGCATCAGACACTGTTTCTTGCTTGTCTATTTTTCTTCTATTGTCCCCCAGTCCCTCATATTTATAGGGACCCCTGTCTGTTATCATAATTGTGTCTAATGGTTGGCTTAAGCCAGTCCATGAGACTTTTGTCCCTTATATTGTCTCAGATTATGTAGCATTTGCTAAAGATGGAATGAGCAGTTACACCACACAGTTTCTTCTTTTCTCTCTCATTCAGACTGATCTCATCTGCTCATAGTCCCATAGTGTCACAAGCCAGGCTGTCTTTTATTTCATGCTTGAAAGTCCTTCTCAACTCAAGCAGTTCAGAGCCAATCTAGTCCCTGCCAACCCTAATTTCTTGTACTGGATCATTATGAAGGCCTCCATCTTCATACTGAATAATGATTTTCCTTTCCTCTGTATTAAAAGTTGAACTTCTTGTCACTTTTGACTTACCTCTTCTTTTTTTATGAATCAGTTCTCATGGATTTCAAGTTTTGGGATCCTCAAAGAAGCTTTTTAATACAGATATAACTTGTACTCATTAATCTTGGTCTCTTTGTCCAAGGAGATGGCAAGCTAGTACCTCCATTTCATGCTCTCCTTTATAAAATGTACCTGCCAAATCAGAGGCTAATGTGGAGGATGCTAGCCATATATTCCCTTTCCTTTGTGGTTTCCCCCTCACATAAAATAAGCAAGTTTCCACTAAGCAGCTATGTTGGCCTCAGAGGCATGCCTCAGTAGGAGGGACTGTGCAACTACAACATCTTCCCATTAGTCCTATTCTTAGGAACTGCAATGCATTCTACTCCTTTAACTGTTTCAGGTTGGCCACAGGCTCACGTGAAACACTCTTCTCAGCAAGAATCATGCCACTCTAACTCACACAGAAGACAGCCACCCTGTGATCATCACGCCCGTGTAAGATGCTTCAATTTCTGATGGCTTAGCTTTAGTTACATGCTTTACTATCTACATGCTCATTCAACTGCTACTATAGAAACAAGACATGTTACCACACACCATACAGAGGAAGACAGCTGTGTTAGATTCTCATGTGGATGCTCCACCCTCAGGCAGTTCTGTCTCAGTTGCATAACCCCGCTACCCAAACTCAGGACCGTGAAATCACCAATGCCAAACTCATATTTGCTTCTGCCATGTTCCAAAGTGCCACCCCATCATGGATGATGACCTTATAGAAGCTGCATCATGGAATCCCACCTTCAGTTAACCCTTTGCTCCTTATATACTTAAATACATCCCCAGATCACTTCTGTTTAAGAGATAGGAGGAGAAATAGATGAGATTAGAGATGAGGGTCTTCTACCCATTCTCCCTCCATCTACTAGAGAATGTCTGTAGTTTCGTTACCATTAACATATGCCTGGCTATCACTGTATTCTGTTCCAGCTGCTATGGCTTTTGGGTCAAGTTAACATATACTCCAAGATGGCATTATGGTATGACTGGAGGTAAAAAAAAAAAAAAAAAAAGTACCAAACAACTGCCATGGCAATCATTCCTGAATAAAAAGAAAGAACATGACTGCATTGTGTTGAATAGTCTGTTGAACAGATGGATTCAGAGTGAAAATCACTGCCTGGCTAGGGCCATGTGGTTTCATGTCACCTATCCTATCTCAGAAACTTCCAGTGCTGACCTCTGCAATGAACAAGGTCACTGTTGCTACACTGACCTAATCTCGGCACTCCACTAGGCTTTATTTTATTCTGAGGACCACCTATTTGTTTCCCACAGCAAAGAATCACTTACTACGTGATTTATTGAAAACCTTAACACCTGATTCATTTCATGTTGCATCTGAGAGAAGACACATATTTCTGGAAGATAAGTTATACTAAAATTTTTAAACAGTGTGGTTTTTATAGCACCAGCACATATAATACCATTTAAAAAATTGATTGAAAAAAATAAATAAATAATTGTTTGAGATGATATTTTAAATGCATATAATTTTCTTGATGGATCTACAAATATGTAACTATGTGATTGTAAGTATTTTTACATTTTATGATGCCTTTAAAGGGCTACAGTGAGAGAAGTAAAACCTCAGATAAATGGAACTAAAAATATATAAAGCTAATATTCTTTAAATCATCACTAGATGGTACTGTATAACTGATTCAGTATAGTGTAATCTTTCTTTGGTTTGTTTTTCTAGGTTTCAGGCAGGTTCTAGGTTTGTGTGTAACAGCCCTGGCTGTCCTGGTACTCACTTTGTAGACCAGATTGGCCTCAAATTCACAGAGATCCACCTGCCTCCACCTCCTGAGTGCTGAGTTATATACTAGCTTCCTTTCTTTTTTATTTAAATATTTTTTTGAGAATTTGATTTCCATGTCTTCTTTTTTCTCCCTCCAACTCCTTCCATGTCCCCACAAATGCTCCTCTCAATTCATGAATCCTCTTCTTTAATTAGTGTTGCTGTGCCTCCTCTGTGAAGAAGAGCCCCCTTCTCTCCAAAGCTGTTAATTCCTATAGCTCTTCATCTAGGAATGGAGACTTACGGGATTTCCCTAGCCACACTGACATGTCAGTTGGTATTGTCATTGTTCAGGTCTGAGCTAGGCAACCATATTTTTGAGATTTCATGGGTTCAGCTTCTCCGTCACATATAGAAGACACTGTGACACAGTTGATCTTCTGGTCGTCTGGCTCTTCAAATGTTTCTACCTCTTCTTTGATGATGTTCCCTGAGCCTTGGGTATAGGGGTTGCATTTTTGATGTATCAGTAAGACTTGGGCACCCCTATTGTTTGTTGTTATCTTCATTTTGACCAGTTGTGGGGTTCCATAATGGTTTCCATCTGCAGCCAAAAGAAGCTTCTTTGATGAGGGGTGAGAGTCACATTTATTCATGGGTACAATGATAAGCACTTAGAATACAGCTACAAATGGTTTAGGAAAGTGGTCACTGTAGGCTCTCCTCTGGGCCCATGGCCTCACCACTTACTCATAACATGCAAAAGTTTGTGCCAGAGCCTGAGAAACGGAATTTGTAGTGTGGCTTCGCTCTTCCAGAATATTACATAACACATTTGAGAATATAACAATTGAATTCAAGCATACAAAGGGTTCCAGATAATCTTCCAGTCACACAGAAGGGTTCATAGGTATGGAGCTGCCACAGGACTACAACCAAGGACAAGCCTCTACTATCCTCAAGAAACTTCTACCATAAGCTGAAAGACCAATCTTCATTCTATGGCTGGGATGGAAGGAAGGAAGGAAGGAAGGAAGGAAGGAAGGAAGGAAGGAAAAGAAAGAAGGAAGAAAGGAAGGAAGGAGAAGAGAGAGAGAGAGAGAGAGAGAGAGAGAGAGAGAGAGAGAGAGAGAGAGAAAGACCAGATTGAAAGTGGAGAGGGATTGTTGTCAACCAGCCAGAAATAAATGAATGGGCCAAACATGCAGTTCCCTGGGGCCAGTGTGGGTGCCAGCACTCCAGGATGCTTTCTAAGTAGGTGCCTCTCTAGAAGCTTCCCCCACCACCTGCATATAATCAGCACTCACTCCTTTCCTTTTTTGTGTGTTTGTTCAGAAGCCAGTATCAGTTGCCGTCTATAATATAAATTGACAGCAGGTGGTTGCTTAATCTTACTTAATCTCCTTTAAGCTTTCGAGACAACATTTTTTTAAAAGGTGCAAACTATTCTTTAATATTTGGGGATGTCTTGCATTACTGATAAATGTTCTTGAGGAACAGGAAATGGTGGCGGGGAGAGTCTTCCTGAAAGTTCATAAAATGTTCTCCTTTTGGAATACACGTCTTTTACAACCCGAGAAAGGAACCCATTACGTGTTCCAGAGAATTCAATGAGGCATGACTTTTAGTTGTGGGACATAAAGACAAGCAGTGGAGTGACTCCCACACCCTGTGGACACGGCTGACCCTGGCCATGGAACGAACGCTGGAGAGGCTTCACGGCATGCCATGATATCTAAGTTTCTTTCTGATTTAAAGCACTGCCAAAGACTGACATCTCTGTCACTGGATGCACAGTCAGAATCCCGTGTATTGTTCCATGCTTTCTAATTGTGCTCCTGTGTGAATCAGATTTTGGTCATTTGTCCCATCGTGTAGCAAACTCTGCCGTCACTCATCCTTCCCCCGCCATAACAGAAAGGAACAGTGTCTGGGAACTGTACCCATGTCAAAGCCTTCTACAAAAGTGGATGCTTATGTGCCATTAGCAAAGATGGGATGTTAAACTAACTCCATTAGGCTAGTTTTCTTGTTCTAGTCATTGGAGCTTTGTGAAAAACGAGAAGTTTCACCTAAAGCGGCCAACACCAGCATGCTGCTTGCTAGAGCGGCCCCTTTGTTTGTTTTATTGTGTTCTTCCCTCCTCATATTTCAGAGGAAATGTGAAACAAAAACAAACAAAAAAGCAAACAAAGCAAACAACAACAACAAAACCCTTTGCGCCTCTGTCTTTCCCACCTCTCCATCTCCTCTTCATTCGTCCTGTGTATCATGCAGCAGACCCTTTTGCCCAGACAGCTTTATTTGCAAGTGTTTATTGTGTCGTGTGTTGTTGGTCAGGTTCAAGGATTCTGGCGTCTGGTACACCATCGATATTTCAATAACGGACCCTCATAGAAACCCCTCTTGGATATCCTGCTGCTGCCCTGAGTCATGGAGATCCTGTGGCTATGTGTTTCAGTAGGTCACAGATGGAGTAGATCTTGGAGCATCCCAACTCAAAGCCCTGGATGTGTGCCTGGGTGGTAGCTAAGCTGGGTTAGGGCCACTGGTAACACCCCCCTCAGATGAGGGAGGAGTCAGCTCTCTCATGCTTCTGATGAGGGGTGGGGTCAGCTCTCCTGTGAGGGGTGGGACCAGCTTGGCATAGCTCTCACACTTCAAGACATGGTTCAACACACGGTTTGAATAGGTTCCTGTGGTAACACAGGCGGCAGACATCAACACAGACCCCACTGCAGCAGGACCACAGACCCAGATATGGCCATCAGCAGCAGCAGCTTGGGCTTTGATATCACTATAGGCCCGGTGGCATGGCAGCACAGGCCTCTCAAATCAGCATAGGCTCAGCAGCAGCATGGTCCCCAGACTCCAACATGGCACCAGGTGGTGGCCCAGACCCTTCTGTGTGGTAATTTGGGAAGCAATTGCTAGGTATTTGGGAGTTGCTATCAGGACAAAAACTCTGATTCTTTTACAACAGTAGCCATGGACATCAACACATACCCCAGCTGCAGTAGGGCTACAGACCCAGACATGGCCCTTGGGAGCAGCTTAAGCCCAGATGACAAGCAGGCCTCCCACATCACTGCCTTCACCTCTTCAGCTCTGCCTCTCTCTATGGGACATGAACCCTTCTGCCCCTCTTTCTATCCTGTTCCCCACCATATATTTGCTTACCGTAATGGTACCTGACTCTGATGCTTCTCTTCCCCACCCAGGGCAGTTGGCCCCAGGTAGTTGTATAGATGTCCTTCACCTGCCCAGTTCTAGTGGCCCAATTTTCTAATATTTTATAATGCAAAAGAGAAAGGCCAACAACAGAACAAATGACAACAAAAGAAGCAAATTATCCAACTGAAGGAGATTAGCTTGCATGCACACCAACTCACTCCAAATACATGTAATATAGTTACTTCAATGGTAGAGTTGGTGAATAAAGTTAAAATAACAAATAGATGAGCAATATGTCAGCCTGGCATGACTGTGACCAAATAGGGAACATAATCACTCAAAAGGAAGAAAGGTTTATTTGGTTTCCTTGCTTCCAGGGTGTCAATCCATGACACTTGGTCCTCCTGCTTTGTGTCTGTGGCACCACATTCCATCAAGATGGGAGCACATAGTAGAGGAGACTGTTCATATGATGGTGGCTGAAAAGCAGAGAGAGGAGGGACCAGAATCCCAGTAGGCCCTTCAAAGGCATGCTCCAGTGGCCCTGCCCCTAAATGCCCTACTGCCCAAGAGCCATCATCCTGGTACCAAATTTTCAACATTTAGGTTTTGTGCCAGGCATTCAAAATTCAAACTATAGCAAGTGGTTATAATTTACACGTGTATTCAGATATGCCATAGAGTTAAAAATCAACCAATAGTGGGTGATACACTAACAGTTGCTGGTATTCCAAAGATTGACAAAGGCAAGGCAAAAGGATCACAAGTTCAGGACCAGCCTGGGCAATATAGTGGCATTGTTTCAAAGTAAGTAAAAATGAAAGTAAAAAGCTGGGGCTAGGGTAACTCAGGAATGGACTGCTTACATAATGCAAGGCCCTAGGTTCAATAAAAAAAATATGCAGTAATAGTTTCTATAATTGCTAATAAAAAATAGAAAATAAAATTTAAAATGTATACTGTGTTCACTTGAAAAAAGTAGACCAAAACCTAAAGAAATGTGTAAAACTCTAATGAGCTGGGCGGTGGTGGTGCACGCCTTTAATCCCAGCACTCAGGAGGCAGAGGCAGGCGGATCTCTGTGAGTTCGAGGCCAGCCTGGTATCCAAAGAGAGTTCCAGGAAAGGTGCAAAGCTACACAGAGAAACCCTGTCTCGAAAAACCAAAAAAAAAAAAAAAAAACTCTAATGAGCTTTCATTTCAAATTAAATGACTGTTAAATTTAAAACTGAAACATTATTAAGGAATATTTTACAAAGCAAAATCAGTCTCATGAAAAAGTGATGTGCTAGGAAGACATTAGCTTTTCTGCATAAACACAAAATTCAGATAACCATAAAAAATTTTGTGAAACTTGACAAACTAATTTTAAGGTTAGCTTGAAAGAAAAAAAAATGGAAATAAATATATAGGAAAAAATGTAAGTAAATAAGGAAAGATATGTTCTACTAGATGTTCACATGGTGAATAATTCATGTAATTGGTTTTTATAATTGGTGGCTGAAGAAGCAGAGGACTAGATTGCTGTACAGAGTCCATAGTGCAGTAGACTGTCTTATCCATATTAATGCTGGAGTTTAGAGTATTAGTGAATTCATGTAACAGTTCAGAGCACACATTGTGGAGCTGAGTTCCTGCCTACAAATCTGATCTGAACATTGATTGAATGTATCACATTGGAAAAATAATCTCATTTAGCCTAAACTTCTACATGTATAAAATAGGGATAATAAAATTAACAACCTATTTGTAGAATTAAATTACTAATATTTCATTTAGACGACCTTTCTAAGCTAGATACAGAGCCTAGTAGCTGTAAATATGATGAATGAAAGCTGTTTCTGCATATAAATTTACATTTTATCTACCCATTAATCCAGACAGCAGAAAAAATTCATGACTAGAATATAGAAAGATAGATTGCCTAAAATACAACAAATTGCTAAGAATCAATAAGGAAAATTGAATCTAGCAGAAAAATAAAGGAGGCAGAGAGGTTCTTCAGCACCCCCATGTGGTGGCACAAGCCCAGATGCACTAGAAGGTTGAGAAGGAAGAATGGGAGTTCAGAATTATCCTCCACACACGGTGAGTTCAAGGTCAGTTTGCTCTGCTTAAGATTCTGTCTTCAAAAAGGAGAGCTGGAGAGAAGAGCAGAGGAGAGGACAGAACAGGAGAGAAGAGAGGAGGGGAGGGGAGAGGAGGGGATGGGACGAGAGGAGAGGAGAGGAGAGGAAAGAGGAGAGGAGAGGAGGAGAGAGGAGGGGAGGGGAGGAGAGAGGAGGGGAGGGGAGGAGAGGAGAGGAGAGAAGGGAAGAGAGGAGAGGTATCAATAGCTGGAGGTCCAGCCTTCAGCTATCCAGAGTATGTAAAAACAAAAACAAAAAAACACAAATGCAGTGAGAGCTTAGGAAAAATTCTTATCTATCGGATATCTATCTGAGGGCTAGACTTTTTCTATCTGAGGGGAAAAATAAGGAAATACACATGCTTTCTGATGGTAACTTTCTCTTTTACTTCATCTTTAAAAATCTCTTTCTCTGAAAATCTCTCTGTCTCCACACAGCTACATCTTTTAACATACAGTTATACATCTCTCTTTACATACATACATCTCAGAATCTCTTTCTGAAAGTCTCTCTTGCTCTTTCTCCTGTGTAGCGAATTATCCTCTTGCCTCAGCTCCTCTGTGCAGGCATGAGCGTGCACACACACACACACACACACACACACACACACACACACACACCACTGCACAGCTCTTTACACACATTTTAACCCACACATTTACACTGCAGCACCCTACATAGCTCTACACAGCCCCTCTCTACACTGCTGCTCCCCTTTTCAGCCAAACTCTGGACAATTACATGTCACATTTTCTCATAACACATGATAAGTCACAGTTTCTCTCAGGCTAGAAAGGTCACATTGACCAGCCAGTGAGTAATGCTTGGCCATGAACATAGCCTGAGTGGTTGGCGTTCCCAGACAGAAAATGACATTGAAATTCAGGACTAGCAATGAACAATTAGGAGCCGAAGAGAGGGAAAGAGAGGAAAGGAGAAGAGAGGAGAGAGGAGGTGAGGGGAGGAGAGAAGAGGGGAGGGGAGGAGAGGGGAGGGGAGGGGAGGGGCGGGGAGGGGCGGGGAGGGAGGAAGGTAGGTTGTGGTTCACTTCTGTAATCTGAGCACTCATGTGGAAACAGGATGATGAGTTTGAAGATAGCCCATGCTACATTGCAAGAGCCCATCCAAATAGATATTTAAATAAATGAACTAGAGATAGAAATCAGCATAGAGTACTTGCTTGATATGCCCATCCCAGCATCACCAACACAACAATAGATAAATTAAAAGATACCTATTATCACTAATAATTGGGGAGCTGTGTGTCAAATACAGTTATATAGCAATTGAACCTAAAAGTGCTGATAACAAGAAAAGAAAAGGAAGACAGGTTCTTACCCGTACTGTGAGGAAAATGAATTAAGGACGACATCGCTGGAAGTCAAAAGTGGCCATGAACATGTGTGATCCCAGAACTCAGATGTGGAGGGTGAACAGGAAGTTCCAGTACACCCTGAGGCATGCAGAAAACTCTAATTTGTAAAAGATTTCCTGGTCCCCATGCCCACATTATGCCCATAGGATGCTCTGGAAAGCATTGAAACTGCTGAGAATTTGGGGCGAGAGCTAGGACCTGCTCACCACAGGGGTGCAAAAATGCTTTCCAGGCTCACGAGAGTGGCCTGCCTCACATTATCATCTTGCTGGGCTAAGGACAGTACAAGTCACTGTATTAAGACACAGATTTCATTATTCTGTAAGAACAGCTGGCCCACCAGGTCAGGATCGTCAGGCTAACTACATATGAGAGAGAATCCATATTCTAGTCCAAGCTGTTGTCTGTGCCCGTCTAGGCTCAGAAATTCTAGTTCACAAGTTAAAACTATTTTTCACTCTTATCATCTCTCTCTCTCTCTCTCTCTCTCTCTCTCTCTCTCTCTCTCTCTCTCTCTCTCTCTCCCTCCCCTTTTCTCCCTTTCCTCTCCTCTTTCCTCTCTCTCCCCTTTTGTTTCTCTCTCCAGGAGAGAAAGGAAAAAAATGGCAAATTTTAATAAAACTAAAAGAGCTGTGCATCAATTGTTAATTCACTTCTGAATATTTATTCCACAGAAAACCAGGGATGATAAACATGTATGCACCAAAATTGACACTGTGAATTGTAATGAAAGGTTATAAGCTATATAAACATTGAAAATATACTGGAATATTCATGTTATGGTCTATCCAAGCACAGTTAAGGTATTTAAGGTATAAAGCTAACGAGGACCATGAGAGACCAGCTCCCACGATCGGCTCAGGGTAATAAAAGGAATGCCTCAGAGTAGCGAGGGATAGGAAACTTTTATCTGAGGGTAATTAGGGAAAAATTTGAGTCTATCTATGACTGGTGAAATAAGAAAACACACAT
Source organism: Peromyscus eremicus (assembly GCF_949786415.1). Classification (NCBI taxonomy): domain Eukaryota; kingdom Metazoa; phylum Chordata; class Mammalia; order Rodentia; family Cricetidae; genus Peromyscus; species Peromyscus eremicus. The sequence goes on along the minus strand of NC_081424.1, from coordinate 27,816,240 downwards.
GCTTTCTGATGTTAACTTTCTTTTTTACTTCATTTTAAAAGTGATCTCTGTCTCTTTCTGTCTCCACATTGCTACATATCTCCACACTGCTGCATACAGCTACATATCTTTACTTCCATACATCTTTTCACATGGCTACACATCTTTCTCTTACATTGTTTATTCACTCACTCTTTCACCCATTCATTCCCTCACATTTTTCTCATGCTTCTTCTTCATCACACACACACACACACGCACGCACGCACGCACGCACGCACGCACACACACACACACTCACATTCTGCAGCAGCTCTCACATAGCTCTACACAGCCATCTCTCTCCACACCGCCACCACTGCTGCTCCACAGCCAAACTCTGGACAATTATAAGTTACATTTTCAGGGTCCTACCCATTCTCAAAACACAAGGTAAGTCACACAGTTTCTCTTAGGCTAGTAATGTCACATTGACTCGTGCGCATAGCTCTAAGTTGGTGAGGGGTCCCAGACATTAAACAATTAGCTGAACCTTGAGTGGTCAGGATAAGTGCAGGAAGAAAGCTACTTCAAGGACTATGTCTTGATGTAAACAGCCTGGCCTTGATTTAGCAGTAAGCAACACCTGGGAATTAGTCTTTGCATATACTCTGTAGGGGCAGCTTAGTCGGTTTGGGACTAGTTCTAAGGTCTTTGCAAAATGTATAAAAAGCTGTCTTTGAGACTAAGCATACTGTTACTTTCCTGTGTCAGTGAAGAAGAATATTCTAGTAATATTTCTGTTCATCAGAATTATACAGCTTAAACAGAAATCCACAGCTCAATGTGTGCCCAAAGATGTAAAACACACTGCCAAAGGGCTGTGGAAAGTACCCCACAGCTGTTCTTATTAGGGAGGCATAACAGTGGCACCGGAGAAAGTTAGAGACAGAAACAACTGGTTTCCACAGCCAGTGACCCCACAGATTGGCCAGTGGGGCTCCCCATCAGGGAGTTATACATCTGGTGGGTCGACTTGTCAAAGACTAGTTGTCACCTGCTGTATACTCCCATGGCCCATTCATGGTACGCTTAAGGTATTAAGCAAAGTAATATAACTCAAGAAAAGATACCCAACTCAGTTTAGCTTGAAAAAAGCATAAATCGGAATTAAACATGGCATAATGACATGTTATTTTGAATACTATATATTTTCAATACAAATTCATGAGAAAATAAACATCCTAAACTCAACAATGGTCACTTTTGTGTTGTAAAATGAAGCAAAGAAAAGTCTGAAGGTCAATTTAAAATTTTTAGTATAAATGCTTCTGCATTTTAAAATAGTTTGATAATCACACATATAGGAATTACTTTAGTACATTATCATTAATGTCTCTAAAAGTTTCCCTCCAAAAAAGAACTCAACTTCCCTTTTATCCACAGTGCATAATTTTGCTCCATTTTGTTTCAAATCCAAGGCATAGAAATGTGATTACGATCATGTAGCATAATCTGTTTCTTACAGGCATGACTAAAAGATGCTTCATATCCACTCAGAAATAATCTTGGTACCAATAAAATTATGACTTTATAAAAGATTAATCTACTTATTAAGAACTTCCCATCAGGGCCGGTAAGATGGTTCAGTGGGTAAAGGTGCTTGCTACCAAGCCTGCCCACCTGAGATGGGTCCCTGGGCCCACATGGTTGAAGAAGAGAATCTGCTCTTGCAAGTTATCTTCTGACTTACACATGCATATCTCTCTCTGTGTCTCTGTCTGTCTGTCTGTCTCTCTCTCTCTCTCATGCACACACACACAAAAAAACAAATAAACAAATAAATATCACCAAAAAACAAACATACAATAACAAAATCTTCAGTCTACCTCCTTTCCATTTGGACTTTGATATCTCAGAATGTGATGATTTTGGCCAGAACAATAATCCTGCTGAGACAGATTGGAGGCTCCACTACTCCAGAGCATCAGAGTGGGCATTAAGCATTATTAAAACACTGTTTAAATTATCATGAATGCTAATGATAGGTCCTTCTTGTAAGCACTCCTTCAAGTGTTTGTTTTCCTATAAATACGCAAAGATGTTGGGAAATTGGGTAATTTGACTCCCTCCTCGATGTCTGAGAGTTTCTACTTGGGTGACCTCATTGCTTTGAGCAGTCAGTCAGTCAAGCAGCTAACCAGACTACCCTTGTGACACTACCTGATGTTTTGAATGCTCTAAGAAAGCCATAAGGAAGCCACAGGACAACAACTGCTTGATGTTACAGCAATTCCAACTCTGCAAAGTGTAGCCCCAGTTACCATTACTTTTAATGAGAGCTGAATTTTGTCTTCACACGTCTTGGTGAAATTTAGATGGCGCTGGTTTCAGTTACTTTTCTATGGTAATGACAAAATACCATGACTAAGCCAACCTATAAAAGAAAGCATTTAATTGGGGCCTGAGGGTTTCAAAGGGTTAGACAGAGTCCATGACAATGGGGCAAAAGCATTGCTGCAAGAACAGCTGTGTGCTCACATCTGGAGCCACAAGCAGGAGGCAGAGGAAGACTGGAAACAGTGCAAGTCTTTTGAAACCCCAGAGCCACCTCCAGTGACACAACCCCTCCAACCAGACCACACCTCCTAATCCTTCGTAAATAGTTCCACCAACTGGGGCAAAGTATTCTAACAGAGGAGCCTATGGGAGACATTCTCATTCAAAGCACCACAGCTTTGCTATCATTTCTATCCAGAAGAGAAGATGGCCACCCAGAAGAGAAGATGGCCGGCCAGAAGGATTGACAGGACTAATGCAAGATGGACAAAGCCACATTGGCATGAATGCAATCCCTCATTTTTGTGAAGATCTGTTCTGATACAAACATCCTTTTACTGACTGTGTAAGCAAGGCAGTTGAGCACACTTTGTGGGCATGCACTTCTTGTGCTGTCCCTGTGATGATAGAGCAAACTGTTCCTAGTAACCGAGACTTCCAGGAGATCTGGGACAGAGGTGCCACCTGCTGCTGCTGCTAAGAGCAGTATGCCACTGCTGCTGGCTGCTCTGAGAAGCCAAGGGTTAGTGAGGCCTGATGATGCAGGCTTGTAATGCTAACACTTCGGATTGTGTGTTCAAGGTCATCCTGGACTTCAATGTTAAACTCTACGAAAGATGCAGAGCATGGTTTATAAAAAGGTGCTATGTATTCATGTAATTCATGTATCGGTACTGGAAGACATTCTGCCTGCCTATCCATGACACCTACCCCAGCAGAGCAAACAGATCCCAGCCAACTGATGGCGATACTGCTACCAAAAGACGTTAAACTTTAAATTTTGAGCTATGACATTTACCATTTCTACATTGCACAACTCTAAATACCCAGTCATAAAACTATTTTGCTATACATGCAACTGTACCTGAATAAATCAGTAGTTGGGGTCAAATCTCTGGGATCTAGGGTGAAATTTTGAACTTCATGTTCGGTTTCCTTCCTTTTCCCTCATTTATTCATTTGTTTCTTCCTTCCTTTCTCCCCACTCTTACTTCCTATTCCTGCTCCATGTAAACAAAAGCTGTAGAAACCCAAAAGTCTATGTTCAGATAGTCCTGGCTGTCTCACCAAGTGATAGGTGAGACACTCGCCCTCTTCCTGGAAGTATTTGGGGTCTGCTTATTTACCAGTATGCCCTGTGTACTCCCTGGGCCTGGAGTGGTTGCATTAAGTCAACCTCTCTGAATCTAAACCGATAGCCCAAGTCCATCTCATAATTCACTTACGTTGCCTGAGAGCACCAAGCTGTCTGTTTTATATGATATTATAAGCCTCATAAGTAGTGAGAATTCTGGGGTCTGTTGAATTTCCCATTAGGTCTGATCTTTCTCCGTGATGATATTGTGTGAACTGTTCCCATAACTTGCTTCAACTTCAAGAGTTTTCAAAGTATACTAAGAGTAACATGGGAGCATGCCATACACAGTTGTCTTTCCTTCCACATGGTAAGTTCTGGTCAGTTTTCAATTATGCATTGTAGAGATACTCATGTTATTAACCATTGCTTAAGGCTTGTTTGGCCCTTGGTTGAGAAACAGAGCTACTTTTTATTTTATTTTATTTTATTTTATTTTATGTATGTATGTATTTATTTATTTATTTATTTATTTATATTTATTTATTTATTTATTTATTTTGGTTTTTCGAAACAGGATTTCTCTGTGTAGCTTTGCGCCTTTCCTGGAACTCGCTTTGGAGACCAGGCTGGCCTTGAACTCACAGAGATCCGCCTGGCTCTGCCTCCCGAGTGCTGGGATTAAAGGCGTGCGCCACCACCGCCCGGCTTATTTTTATTTTTATTTTTTATTTTTTACTTTTTTGCCATGAGCTGAAGTACCTGTCTCTTGTTTGGGCATCTCAACATTACTTTCCCTTTCTTTTGGTTTCAGACCTAACTTTTCTTTGGAAAACCATCAAGTTTCCATCTTATTTGTATTGACCGGTGAGATGTTTCTTACGAATGAGCTTGAGCTAAGCCACGTCACAGATCTAGGAGTGACATTTCTGCAGCCTCACAATCTGTGCAAGAGACGTATGACTTAATGTTGAATAGTGAGAGCAGTGCTTGGGATTTTATAGGAGGTACAAAGAAATTGAATACTTTATTCCCCAAGATTTGCTAACTCTGGTCACACAAGTAGTGCCTTTAAAATCATGAAACTTCCTGACTTAGAAGCCAACGCAAATGGAAGTATATTTTGGAGGGGAAAAATAAATAGGGATATGGCTGGGGACTGAAATTCAGCCAAGCCACTTGCACCTAAAGCTTGCTCTAGCCCTGAAACACCTCATTGGTTCATTAATCGCTAGTCAAAACTTGATTATATTTTTCTTATTGTTTTCTGATTTAATTTCTATGCATATATCCTTAGTAATATATTGCTTAGTTTCCCATGTGGAAATCCTTACACGCTTAAATTCTTTAGCCATTTGTTTTGTGATTTATTAATTTTGCTTAGCACTATAATCACATTGTTTATAGATATTCATTTATTTCCACTGTTCTACTGTGTTATATTGGGTGAACATATTAAAATTTTATTATTCATTTAACTTTGAGGATTTTTATATTACAAGCACATATCTGGGTAAATATAAAAGGAAATTCTATCCTTGTGATTAAAGAGAGAGTACCAGATGTAGAAACTGGTAGTTTCAATATTTCTGCATAAACTATGCTGTTTATTAAAGTGATTGCATTAGTTTATAATTCTACCAGTTACACAAAACTTCTTCTTGCTCCATTTTCATGTCAGCATTAAGTTTGATCATACTTTTTAAATCATTTTTGAAGCATAGCAGAGGAGATGGGGAAATGCACCCTCTTGGTCCTTTTTACTTTTAAAGTTTTACCTTCCACATGAAGCCACAACCTACTGTTAAATAAATTTTAGGACTTGCTTTAGAGTTGTTTTAAGCTGGGTTCCAACTCTGTAGTCTAGGGTGACCTGCTTTCCCAATGAAGTTCAGGCTTGTCTTGAACTCATGGCAATCCTCCTGCCTCAAGCTTACAAGTGTTGAGATTATAGATGTACATCTCCACCCAGCTTATGACATTATACCATGAATAAATTTCTTTCATTTTCATAAATTCATCCATTGACTTATAACATTTAATATGTCTTATAACATTTAATATTGAGTATATGTATGTATATATATATATATATATGTCAAGTATACATGTATATACACTTGGCATATCGATTTACAGTATGATCTTAGCTAGCTTGTGTCTAGAAAAGGAAACTTATGTAATTTTATTTCAAAATATGGCAACTATAAATGCAAATCTTGTACCAAAATTTCCCAGTGAAAGATGAAGTAATTCATGATGTTACTCTTCTTGGTCTGTTGTACTCATTTTAAAGCACATTAATTATTCATGGATGCCAAAAGCTGCAAGAGAAAGCAGAGAAGGTGAGACAAGGGTCATTAAAATACTTGCACAGTGAATCTGCCAGCTGTGAATTAGTAATCTACTAACAACAGAGGAAAAGTTAATAGTGATCATAAATATAATACATATACATATATATAATTTATAAAACAGATATTGGATTTGTTGACATCTTTCACTAAGATGAAGATAGGGTTGAAAATGAGGTTGACTTGAAACTAGTAATTAATCCATATTTTGGCTACAATGAATGGTTAAACATACTGCTGAACTGCCAAAGTTAATGTTTATAAACATTTACAGAAATAATGCATTATTTGGTTACGTAAAACCCAACTGCAAGCACAGACAAGAGCAAGAGCATGAGTAATTAAGGTGTTCATGGCAATGTAGCAGTTTGTTGTCTTAATTCAAGATATGCATTAAGCTAAAAGATTAAGTCATACTGTTTAAGTTGCATCACACATGAATCCAACATGGTGCTGCATGCCTGTAATTCAGAATTTGGAATCTTGAAGCAAGAAGCTCATGAGTTGGAGTCTAACCTGGACTACATAGTGAGATTCTTCTTAACAAACAAATATACAACAAAACAAGTAACAACAAAAATACAACATTTATCTAAGTGTAGTGGTATAGCCTATAATCCTGGCACTTGGGAGTGGAGAGGCAGGAGGATCAGGACTTCAAAGTCATTTTTGACTCTAAATAAGTAACAACAAAAGTGAGATCTTTAAGTGTGGTGGCACAGTCTATAATCCCAGCACTTGGGAGGTGGAGGCAGGAGGATCAGGACTTCAAAGTCATTCTTGACTGCATATCACATTTAATGCCAGTATGAGTCACATGAGAACCTGTCTCAAAAAGAAAGTAACAACAAGGACAAACTGTACATTTACTCAGAGAGACTGTAGAAGAGCCTTTATTGAGATGTCCAGAGTCATGCTGAATTCCATGCATAATACAATTTGAGTAGCCTACTTAGAAGTAGAGAGATGAATCACGGTGTCTACAGCCCAAGGACATTGTGATTCATTATCATCTAAAGTATAGTCCAGAGAACAAATTTGATGTGTTACCTCATACACATACCAGTAAAGGTTAGGACAATAACACATTTCCCAGCTAAAGTACTCTTGGAAGAAAGAGACTAAATCCCAGCACAGCAGCCTTTTTCTAGTAGGACCCTTCTAAGGAACTTGCATATACTTATCAGCTTCCAGGTATCCCACTCTTCTCTGGAGAAACTTTTACCTTAAGATATTTACCATCTTGATGGAAGATCATAAAGCACTGCACGATACAATGTGTGCTTCTGTCTGCATAGCATTAATTCTATAGAAATTTAGGAATGGACAACTTATCTAAAGAAACAGAGTAGTATTAACAGTAAAAACACCAGCTAATATCTCTTGGCAGCTTACAGTGCTGTCCACACTGTAGTCACCACTTATCAATAGTTATGACTACTGATTCCATGCACCGTGCTCCACACACTGTGAAAAGAACTTCTTGAATCATTTCACAAAACTACAGCAAGAAAAATGCTGGCCATGCAGTTATGAAAACCTGGATTCAGCCAGCAGAATTCACATAAAAGTGCCGGGGAAGTGGAAAAGAGCTAGCTGGCCAGCTAGTCATGTTATGTCCATGCTGCCCAGGTTTCAATGAGACTTCTTTCAAAAACTAATTGGCCTAACCTCAACCTCTCCCCTCTCTCATTCACATGCACCCAAATACACACACACACACACACACACCCACACACACACACACACACACACACACACACAAATAGTATAGCAATATATGTGGTATATATGAATATGTAACTAAAATGCATTTGTAAAAAAACTAGAGGCTCAAAAAATGTAATTAAACAGCTATATTAGTCAGGATTCTCTAGAGAAACAGAATGAATATATTTTAAAGGGGAACTTATTCAACTGGCTTACAATCTAATCTGGAATGTCCAAAAATAGCTGTCTTTACACCAGAAAGGCTAAGACTCTGGTAGCTGTTCAGTTCACAAGGTTGAATGCTACAGCAGTCTCAACCTGACATGCAAAGCCTGGGGCATTTTTAGAGATCCACTGGTCTTCAGTCCACATTGAAAGCCCAAAGAGGCTGGGTTCTAATCCCAGCAAAGGAGTGTTAACAGTGCAGCACCAGTACTGATGCCCGTGGCCTTGGCAGTGACAGCAATGGCGACAACAGAGTAGATGAACAAATAGCTAAGGTTGAAGGCAAGGAGGCAGAAAGCATAAAATTTTCCTCTTAGACCTCCTTTTATCTGGGCTGCTACCAGAAGGTGCCACCCGCATTCAGGGTGGGTCATCCTACTTCAAATAACCTGATCAAGAAAATCCCTCAAAGGTGTGTCCCATAGCCCATCCGTTAGTTGATCTCAGATCCAGCCCAGGTGACATCCAAGATCAGCTATCACAACAGACTAAATACATATTACAAAAAAATTAAATTCGAGCTAAACTTTAAAACATGAGCAAAATTGGGACTACAAAGGAGGAAGTTGATGACCACAGGGAATGACAAGAAAGAGGATACAAAAGCAGGAAGAATTTGTGCACTATTTCTAAAAGAAACAGTGGTCCATTCTCTTGACAATCTCTTCTTCCCCACCTCCCATGCTTAAATTTATATTAAAATCTTGTTTTAATGACTTCCAACTTTGCTATGAAATTTCTTTCTATACCATGCATCAAGACCTCCGCTTCACTGGGGTAGCCTGTCTCTGGAAAGATCACTGATGGTCAATGTATGTAACTGCTCATGTTGAACTGTATCTAATTCTCTTGCTAGCGTTCTTCATAGGAGTCCTGTCTCGAATTCTCTGACTCAGAACTACCCAAAGGATCTCACTCTTAATTTCAAAGGTAAAGATGATGAGCACAGGCATACTACAAAGATATCTCTTGGTATTTTGACAGAAGAACAATTTGCCATTATTAAAGTGGAATGCCTTGTACACATACTTAACAACTGGCCAATGTATTCTTCAATCTTCTAAGTTTGTAAAACAAAATTATATCTATGCCAGAGTCTGCAGTAAAAGTGAATGACTTGGTAAAATCATGGTTATCAGGCACATCATGGTGGAAAAATGTTCTTGATGCTAACTTTAGGGTTGGGCAGACCAAATCTGCTATATCCTAGTTTATGCAGTTTGGTGTCTAAAGTAAGGCCATATTTTCTTTGAGACTGGCATCAAATAACACCCTCCAGTCTTGAAACTAAGACCTTCTCATGTTCCCCCTTAGGAAAGACCAAGGCTTCCATCTCTGGACAGATAAGGCATAAAGTTCCGTTTAACAGTGTTGAACCTTCAGATGTTGGGACTTCTACCGACATCACCAATCCTCAAAGGCTGGCAGGATTGAAAGACCAAGAAGATAAAGGGAGCCTGTGAAAGGAAAGGAAACTCTGACTTCTGGGATCATGTTTATGTCTCATAGGTTGAGTGTCAAGAACTTTGAGGCATTTAACAACAACAACAACAACATTGTGAAGATTGCCTGCCCAGAAACAGTATTCTGCACCTCTCCTTGTAAAAAGACAGTTTAAAAAGGGCATTTAAACAACTAATGAACCATGCTAAAATGAATTTTGCTGATGGCTAAAATGCACATGATCTTTGCATTTGCCCATATTTTTTTACTCATCTGTAAACTTGTGTGTTTTTGAGAAAAATCTCACAAGCAGTATTCGGAGCTATGTTCACACTCAGAAATGGTTCCCTGACCTCCTCCTGGTTTGTAAATAATAAGAATTCCTTTGACCCCTTTAAAGCTATTTTTGCCTCTTCAGCCTGTACACTTAAACAATGTATTCATAAACACATATCCAGGTAAAGATACTGAGGCAGGAGAATCTCTGTAAGTTGGTGGCCAGCCTGGCCTATAATGAGATCTAATCAATCTAGAGTATAGTGTGAGACCCTGACAAAAACAAACAAACAAACAAACAAAAAACCCAAGAAATTTATATTCTCATTTACTAAAGAAGGTTCTTTAAATAAAGATAAGTATACAATAGTAGTTTCTACTTAATTAAAAGATTGGACTGGGCCCTCTGTATGGTGAGACAGTTATGTAGCTTGATCTGCTTGGGTGGCCCCCTGGCAATAGAATCAGAATCCATCCATGGTGCATAAGAGGGCATTTTGGAGCCCACTACCTATGATGGGACACCTAGTGCAGCCTTGAGACAGGAGGAAGGGCTTAGACTTGCCTCTACTGGATGTTCCTCCCCATGGGAGGCTTTGCCTGTTTGTGTGTGTGTGTGTGGGAGGGATTAGGGGGGTAGCAACGGGGGGTGGAAGGAGGGAAGAGGGAGATCTTTGATTAGTGTTTAAAATGAATGAAAAATTTTCTTAATTAAAAAAAAGCCAACAAAACACTACTTGTCTCTTGTCTCTCTTGAAAGTCCTACTCATTCCTTGCATGTACATAGCTTTCTCTGTTCTCTTCTTTTTCTCCTTTCTTCTCTTCTTCTCTTCCCATACTCATAACAGTATTAAAATAGTTTTCTTAATAAACTCCAGCTTTGTAGATGAATTTCTAAACAGCCTTATTAAATAAAAAACACAGAGCCAAACAGCCATAGAGATCAGAGCAATAGCCACCAACTAACGTTAGCTCACCACCTTGCCATAGCTTCCCAAGAGAGCTTCTTCTTGTCTAACCTGCACCTTTATTGACTTCCTCTTCTGCCTTCTCATTGTCTCTAAGCCCAGGCACATCACTTCCTCATCACTGTCTGTCTATACAGACCTCCAGGTCTCTATGTTTGGTATTGGGATTAAAGGCATGTGTCACCATGCTTGGCTGTGTCCTTGAACACGCAGAGATTCTGCCTGCCATGTAATCAGATTAAGAGCGTGTGTCACCACCCCCTGACTTCTGTTTATTGCTCGCAATGACCTCTGATCTCCAGGTAAACTTTATTTATTAACATACAAATAAAATATCACATTTCAGCACAAATAAAATATCACTGCACAACTTTGTATCATTAAAGGAAGAAACTAAATTAGTAGAATGGGAGCATTGCTGTTACCGACTAGGAAGTACTTTTTGGTACAGATGTTGATGCACTTCCTTGAAATTCAGTTTGAATATAACTATCTCTGGTGACATAAGGAAGAAAATTAATAAAATGGAAATTAGAAGTATTGAGTATATCATTTTATTGTTGTTTCTTGGGGTGTGTGTGTGTGTGTGTGTGTGTGTGTGTGTGTGTGTGTAGTGTGTTTTTAAAGATAAGGTTTCACACTGCCTCCCATGATTGACTAGAAATCATTATATAGCCCAGGCTAGCTTTGAAATAATGCCATTCCTTTTTCCTCAATGGAATTACATGTGTGAACTACCATACACAGCTTGAGCATCTATAACTTACAAGAAGTATTTGTAAAAGTCTAAACAGAATTGTGAATGTCTGGAGTTTGATGGCAGTTATAAAAGAAAGAATAAAGGTAAGTACTAAGCTTTTACAAGAATAGCTGCAGATTCAGCGCATTGTAGAATTAAGGGCTGGCATGCACAAGGCCCTAATGTTGATCCCCAGAACCACACACACCAAAAGAGTATTTTGAAGACAAGTGGATATTGAAACAAAGGAAAATAACATAGCAATGAAAAAAACCAGTGTTCACTGAGAAAATATATAAAATAGTATCCTCATTAAGAAAGTAAATAAAGAATATTAGATTTTTTTCTGGACTAAAAGTAGAATAGAATTGTAGGACAGAAAATTTTCACATAGAATGTAAATTAATAGCTTTGCCCACAAACATAGATAGTTTATGCATAGGTAGACAGATTGAGCTGAGATGGGGATAAATCAGCCTTAGACATGTAGATTTCTAAGTTGTAATCATTTCAAGCAGATGTTTGAGACAAATAAGAAGCATACTTGATAATGAAAGATGGAATTTTTGAGTTCTGATTATGAAGTTGAGAAAATCATTTAACTTCTCTGGACTACAGGTATGCTACTGTGTTATACCTGAGGAAGGCAAAATTTTCTCTGGGGGGGATTTGAGTTTACAAAGTGAAAAGTTTTGGCCAACTAAGGGTAAAAAATAAAGCTAGTCAGTATTAACATACGTGGGCCTCATTAAAATCACAAAAATTGAAGATTCATATAGTAAGCTATATATTTAAGGGTTTCAAAGTTAAAAGGTTAACTTTCTTCCCTAGACTGAAGATCCATTATCTTGCTGTGCTATAGAAAATACAACTCATTATTACAAGTAAACAATAAAAGCTCAGTCAGTAAGCCTGCTTCTGAAACAGCAAAAATAACGCCAAAGCCTTCTGAACTCTGAAGAAATCTGCATTTGCTTAATTGAAGAAGTTTAATTTTTTCAAATACCTGGGTTTTTTTTTTTTGGTTTTTTTTTTTTTTGTGCATGAGTATTGCCTACATACATGTATGGGTGCCGTGTGTGTAGTATGATCATAAGAGGCCATCCAATCCCCTGCCACTGTATTTACAGCCAGTTGTGAACTGCCACATGATGTGGGCATCAGGAACTAAATTTTGGTCCTCTATGAGAACAGCAAGTGACCTAAACAACTCAGTCTTCTCTCCAGCCCCATGAAGAAGTGTAATTTTTACAAAGAAATAAGGGGATAACCAAAATACAATTCTATTTAAAACCTTTTCTTGTAAAGACACGTCAATATTGTTTCTATGCATCCTATACGGCTATGGTTTTCAACACTGAGACTGTACATGCCTAATGTACAAAACGATCCTTTTGGGCACATGAACTCTGATGTAAGCATTATTGATTTTATTAGACTTTAACCAAATACAAGTTGTATGGAAATAAATACTGAAATGGAGATGTCTAAGCTGATCACTAGTTTTCAGACAAGCAGAACTGTGTTTTGTGTCCCTAGATTATTTTTATATCAAGGTTTTATTTATAAAGATTGACCTAAGAGGTATTTTACCCATTATTGTAGTATTCATTAAGTGGGAAATGTGGATCTTGCCATCTCTTAAGAATGTTGCCGGCCGGGCGGTGGTGGCACACACCTTTGATCCCAACACTCCAGAGCCAGGTGGATCTCTATGAGTTCGTGGCCAACCTGTTCTACAGAGTGAGATCCAGGATAGGCACCAAAACTGCACAGAGAAACCCTGTCTCGTGAAAAAAAAAGAAAGAAAGAAAAAAGAATGTTGCAGTTTAGAGGGCTGGGCCTGGTGCCCCACAAGTTCAATTCCAGTGCTCAGGAGGCAGATATGTTTGAGGCCAGCCTGGTGTACATAATGAGCTCCAGGCCACCCAGGAATACATACTGAGACCTGTCTCAAAAACAAATAAAGACACACAAAAAAGAGTACTGCAATTTATATTGGGGTACATAATGAAGAAGTGTTTAACACAAACTCAAAATAACTTATGGCTCTATTTTTGCTATGCAAATCAATGATTGGACGTCTCATCATAGATATCACAGGATTTACTCTTCCAGTTTCTCCATATTCAAGAATAAGAACAGTATCTCTGTTATCTCAACTTTCTCTAATACATTTGAGCCTTCTCGGCACAGGGACGATTTCTTGACTTTCTTTACATCGCCAGCACCTTGGACAGTACTGGCCACAAACCAGTTCACAGCATCTGTTTTACAGCCTGAAATGATTTCCTTGTGATACCATATTTGATGTCACTGGAGATATAAATTACCTAGGCCTAAATATGCTTTCATTTCACTGTGACAAACTGCTCCTGTGCAAATTACTCTCCAATCATTGTCATTTCACTCTTAAGACCGGATTTATACTTACAAAGTCTCCTGCTAAATTAACACTAGGCTAGACACGTTGTAAAATATCTAAGTCTTAGCTCGCACAAAACCACCCGATGTAAGAGAGGTTTAACGCCTAAAAATGTCCTCTTAATACAAGATTAATATATTCTTACCTGGAAGTTTACAAGGGGATTTTTAGGGGCAGAAAGGAGGCTCTCGGGCCTGCTCTCTAAAATAAAATTAGAAGGAAAAGGAGAAAATTTCCCTCAAATTTTAAGAATACTATTACTGTGGAACAATATGGATAAACGTAAATTGGAAACACATTTTTCTTAACTCCCTGCTCAGCTGATACTTTATAAATACACTCTTCCTGACTCCTATTACTCAAGTGCACAACAGTTAAAAAAAAATGTGGATCCCAGAAACTACCAGTTTGTTTTCACTGAAGAAACTGGCCTTTGGTGAGGGGAGGGCGAACGTGCTCGGTGCTACTTCACCGTCATCAGCAAGCATATTCGCTTTGCACTAAATTAAATCGTTCCTTCGTATCTTTGTAAGCACCCTTTGTTTGTGGGACGGCGGGTCTGACAACCATTGTCTATTCGCGGAAATGCCATCCCAGGACTCCGCCCGAGAGCTGGGGGTGGGGAAGAAGCCGCGCGTGGAGAGATCGACTGAGAATTAAAGTGAGTGAACAAAGAGAACTCCCGGCAGCCAGCCGTGCGCCAGCGCCTCTCAGCTGCATCAGGAGACTCCAGAGGGTCAGGCCGAGGGTGCAGGCAGCTCCAGCGGGCCTCCCAAGGAAAAGAGCTCGAGTAAATAATTGATGGAGATTGATCGGACCTGAGACAAAGCATTGCAGGAAACCAATACATCCGATTTTAAGCGGTTTCGGAGTCTTCTGCCAAGTACAGGAAATGGGAGTGGAGCGAGGATTTTGATGAGCCAGGCTGACAATTCTCCATCTCGGGCGTGGCTCTGGCCTTTTTGTCTACTTGCCTCCCACCCGCTACCCCGGTTCCCCATCCTCACCTTCTCTCTCCTCTTTCAGTAACCACTCCGGTTACTTCTCTCCTGTCCTCCCTCCAATCCCGCCCTCTTTCCAGCCCAGTCCGGTGAGGTCAGCTCATGAATACCACTGCACTTCCTGGGGATCGTCTGGCACGGCTTGGTACCCGGGCATTGGCCTGATGCAGTTGCAGTTCCAGCCCAGCCAAGCATCGCCAGCTAGGAACCGGCTCCCAGAGTTCCGAGTCTTTGTGGTTACCGCCTTTGTTTGGAGAACCAGAGTGGGTGTGGATCCGGTGCAAGCAAGCCTGCTCAGCAAGAAAGTCAACACTACGAAGTTGAACTCTCCCTGAAAGATAAACCCGGAGGACTCCAAAATATCAGGAAGAAAGCAGTGCTGATTTGCATCAACTTCCTGGAAGCAGCGCCTCTGCAGAGAAGTGAGAACTTCTGGATTTCTAAAGAGAAAAGGATGAGAAACGGGGTGGGTCCTGGGACAGACAGGATTTGAGATGAAAAGGCTTGATTTGGTCCTTACTGAAATTGCTTGGATGGCGATTTCCACTGATGAAAGAAAGGCTTGGGATAGAGGCTGCTAGCTAGATGCCTTAGATTGTGGAGTTAGTTCCTGAAACCCAAGTTTTCTTTGAGGTTAAAGTAGTCTGGGGGGGGGGGGGGTCAGGCTTCTCAGCTAGCTTCTCAGCTCCTGTGTGGTTCTGCTTAGTTAAATATAAATTTGTGTTGCCAGTGTAATTAAGTTGGATGGCCCACATTATTCTGACCCATGGTAAAGTAGGCCAGACATTCTAGCAGTGGGTAACTTTGTTTTCCCCTCTGAAGAAGTCTTTATCATTGCATTACACAGTGAGTTGAAAAAGAGATTAAAAGAAGCAGAGGCAGAAAAGAAGGTGTAGAAGGGGTATTGGGGTATTATTTCTTTGTGAAGGGAGAGATGATTACATCCTCAATTAAGATACAACAAAAAACAACAGTAATAATCTAAGTAAGATCCCGGGGAATCATCTCTCCTAAAAGGTGTGAGTGTGTGTAAGAGAAGTTTGTGTCTAGTCATGACCTTCCTGTGCTTTACAGATAAATAATGTTCTCCTGGAAAGGGGGCCAATTGAACTAGCTGACTGGGCCACTAGGAAGGAGAACTCACAGGGCAGTAACTTGCTGTTTTCCAGCTTAAAGGGGTATGCTTATTGTGTATCTTACCACCATAAAGGAAGATGAACAGCCTTCCGGGTGCAGACTATTCTGTTCCAAAAATTTGGCTCCATAGGAGTGAGTGAGCATTTTAACATTTAATTTTATCTGTATGAGTATTTTGGCTGCGTGTATGTTTGTGTACCGCATATGGACCTGGTGCACAGGGAGGTCAGAAGAGGGTGTCAGATCCTTGGAACTGGAGGTAGAGTTGTGAGCTACCCTGTGAGTTCTGGGAATAGAACTTGGGTCCTTTGGAAGAGCAGCCGGTGCTACTAACTATTGAGCCCGTTCTCCAGGCCCGTGAGTGGGCATTTTAAAACTTCAACTTGAGTCTATTATATACCACCTAAGGAGATGTTTAAGAATGAAACTGTTTTCTACGTTGCACTTACAACTCACTGCTTCATAAGTACAGAACAAGTGAGTGTAGACAAATTCATCACTAGAAACTTCAGAGCCTGTAGGTAAAGCTGCTCATCAAATTTTCCAACAAGTATTTTTAAGCTACAAAAATAATCTCTTTGGGGTTGCCAGTGACTGAATCTTATAGCTAATTCCTGATGTCACTTTTTTCTTGAGACTGGGGTTGATGTATAGTCACTCTTTATGTTTTCTTTTGTGTTCTCTTCTTAAGAATGTTGGCTATAATTATCTAAAGACAGCATTAGGGGCTGAATGAGGAAAGTGTCATTTATCTACAGTAAATATTCTCTAGGATCTTACATCATAGCCGTGTTTCTTTAATTGACACCTGGGAATACTAATTAAAAAAGTTTTCTCCACTGAACTGTGTTTTAAACACAGATTTGATGCTGAAGAAAGCCGTTTGATAACTATCATATGTAAACATTTCCTTTGCCTTCAGAGGTCCCTTCCGGACCTTATCCCCCGCTCCCCTCATTTCCTTTCCCGTTCATTTCTTGCTGAACCTATGTCTAACCCTTTCCAAAACCTGCTACCTAAGGAATTCAAGCTTCAGCTGCCTTTGACTGAGAGGTGGAAACAGCGCCACTTTGGGCAAAGTGAGAACTAACAGCCCTGCACTCTTTTCCTAGTCAATGGTTCCCATTAAACGCTGGGTTTCCAAATCTCCTAATCCTCTGTAGCTTCTCTTGTCCAGCAAATTCACCTTTGACTCTGCAACAGTGTGTAAACATACTGTATATTTCTCTTCTTTTATTCCCGTCCCAGCTTAGAAAGGAAGGTTGGTGGCAGAAAGGAGAGAAGAGGATGATCTAGAGATGGACCGTTCCATGTCGCATCCGGTAGGTTCTTCCTAGACTGCCATGAGTCAGCCACCGTCCGGGGGCGCTGCCCCAGCCGCAACCTCAGCTTCTGCTGCCGCCGCAGCCACGGAGGGTCGCCTGCACCCGGAGGGCAGCAGCAGAAAGCAACAGCGAGCTCAGTCACCTGCTAGGCCTAGGGACAATTCTTTCCGACAGACCGCCGCGGCCACGCGGTCCCCGCTTGGGGTCGGCACTAAACTCAATTCCGTTCGGCAGCAGCAGCAGCTGCAGCAGCAGCAGCAGCAGCAGCAGCAGCAACAGCAGGGTACCAAGATAACCGGTCGCGGTGCCTCTGGGGCCGGCTCTAGAGGATGCGGAGGCGGGGCGGAGAAGGCGACGCCCGCGGTACCCAAAGGGGCTGCTCCCGGAGCTGTCCAGCCCGCGCCTGGTGCTGAAGGGCCCCCCGCGGCTATCCTGGCCGCTGTGAGCGGCAGGAGGCCCGGACCACCCGAGGACCCACCCCGGGAGATAGAGTCGGTGCCCTCGAAAGTCGGGGAACCCCCTCCGCTCGGGGGAGGAGGGGGAGGGGGCGGGGAAGGAGGAGGAGCCGGCGGCGGCCCGGGGGACCGGGAGGGGGGCGCTCCGCAGCCGCCACCGCCCAGGGTTTGGCGAGGGAAAGGCGTCCGCGCCTCGCAGAGGGGTAGCAGCGGCGGGGAGGGGGTCTCCCCTGCGCCATCCACCGCTGCTACAAGCAGAACCCCCGGCCCGGGCGGCAGAAACTCTGGAAGCGGCGTCGCAGGGGGCGGCAGCGGAGGTGGAGGGAGCTACTGGAAGGAGGGATGTCTGCAGTCTGAGCTCATCCAGTTCCATCTCAAGAAGGAGCGGGCGGCGGCGGCGGCGGCCGCGGCTCAGATGCACACGAAAAACGGCGGTGGCGGTGGCAGCCGCAGCTCCCCGGTCGCCGGCGCCCCTGCCATCTGTGAGCCCCTTGTGGTCCCCTCCTCCTCCTCCTCCTCTTCCTCCTCCCCAATGGCCGCCGCCGCCGAGGGCCCCCAGCAGAGCGCAGAGAGCGGCGGCGGCGGCGGGGCCATGCAGGCGGCGGCTCCCCCATCGTCGCCGGCCCACCCGCCGCAGCTCCAGGAGCAGGAGGAGATGCAGGAGGAGATGGAGAAGCTGCGGGAAGAGAACGAGACTCTCAAGGTGAGGAGGAGAGGGGGGTGGGGACGGAATGGGGGGGGGGGGGGAGGGGAAGTGTGGGGCCTCTAAGGATTAGGGCGTGTCCCCGCAGGGTTGGAAGGCTGCTAACCTGTTAGGGCCACCGGGAGGGAGGGGAACTAGGAAGGTTGGGGAGGTCCATGGCCCGCTCCCAATTCGAAACGGAACCTAATATTCGTATCGTTGTGTTTCATTTAAATGCAAACCCAGGCCTTCATTTCTCCAGTAACCACGATATGCCCCACTTTCTCACGGGCAGAGAGAGCTAGAGTAACAGAATGAAAGAAGGCCTAATCTGGGCCTGGTTTCCTAGTTTCTGCTTTCAGCTCCCTGTCACTCCCGTCTGGTGGAGGAGGCAGTAAAACTAGGTATTGGGAGTAGGCATGGGATGTATGCGGTGCGTGTCGGAGGGGCTAGAGGCAAGGCTGACTGTGACCCATGGCCTGTCGCCGTCTCAGAACGAGATCGATGAGCTGAGGACCGAGATGGACGAGATGAGAGATACTTTCTTCGAGGAGGACGCCTGTCAGCTGCAGGAAATGCGCCATGAGTTGGAGAGAGCCAACAAAAACTGCCGGATCCTGCAGTACCGCCTCCGCAAAGCCGAGCGCAAAAGGCTCCGTTACGCGCAGACGGGGGAAATTGATGGCGAGCTGTTGCGCAGCCTGGAGCAGGACCTCAAGGTCTGCCGCTGTGGGGGAAGGGGAGCGAGGGCGCGCCGGGGTCAGCGGGTGGAGACTTTAGTGAGGGCTCTTTGCATTTTACTTCCCTGATGACTGGCAAAGGGCCTTAGATTCCTAGCGTTCACCACAAAATGTCAGCATCCCAGAAGGGGAAGGAAATGTTCAGTTTAGTGTGTGTGTGTGTGTGGGGGGGGGGTGGTCTCCTGGGAGTAACTCTTCCAGAAGTAACGGGAAGAGGGTTCCTCCCTCCTAGGCTGAAAAAAGGTCATTCATGGTAAAGCACAGACTCTGAATGGCCTCGACTCTCATGATCTGGTTTCCAATGATGTATTCCCAGGGAAGGCCAGGTGGAATCGGATATTCATGAGTAGCAATGTGGGTTACTGTGGAGCATTGACATCCACAACAGGAAAAGCATTGAGAAAATAGTTAAGGTCTCTTTCGGAAAGTCTAGACTTTCACCTAGGACCCTTGCCTATCTACACTCACCAGTTCTGTAACGCCCAGTAACCCATTTGAAAAAGGACCCTATAACAAGCTTGGCAGTAGCGAAGCTCCCTCCATCCAGTCTAAAGCAGGACTGGCTCTGTCCTGAGCCTCTACACTAAATGCTCTGTATCCCTTCAAAACTATATAGTTTCCAAGATAATCTCAAAAGTTGGGGTGAAAATATATACTAGTATTTAAAAAAAAGAATCTCAAGGACTGGAATGCTTGCTAATCTTAAATACTTGGAACTAGCTAAGAGTTATAAGGGAAATAAAAGCAAGTTCCACTACCCAGTAGTTAAAAATGTATTTTCCCCCCATTTCTCAGTGGGGGAAATAGTGGAATCATATAGCTCCTGGTTTTACTGTAAAATTAAAGCAGATATGTTAAATCTATATGTGAACATAAAAAAGTACATATTGCTATGATGTAGTGAAGTTAAATTAATAAAGTCGAGCCAGCCATCTGGCTATTTGTTAGCTGTACAGCCTTGAACATCTTACTTGATATTTCTCCCTCTATAAAGCAGATATAATAGTAGCATCTATCCTGTGGGATTGTTGTGAGGATTAAGTGATTGATATATGAATGGCTTCTAGATCGGGTATTGGGAAAACTGCCACAAAGTATGTACTATGCAAATGTTGGCTCTTGATGCCTTCATAGGAATAAAATTATATTTTATTGCTGCAAACACATAATTTTAGGTTGCAAAGGACGTATCTGTGAGACTCCACCACGAACTGGAAAATGTGGAAGAAAAAAGGACAACAACAGAGGATGAAAATGAGAAGCTGAGGCAGCAGCTTATAGAAGTTGAAATTGCAAAGCAAGCCTTACAGAATGAACTGGAAAAAATGAAGGAGGTTAGTATCTGGTTATTTCATGATGGACTGTGTATGTTCAGCTCTTTAGAACAGAATCTCAAGCATTAACATAACTGCTAAAATTTTTCTTTCTGGATCACAACTTGCCTTCCTACTCAATATAGTAAGAACTAGAAGATGTCATACTATTAGTGGAATAGCAAAGAAAATACTCTAACCTGAACTTCTGGTTTAACTTACTATGAGCTGTAAACTGATGTTTCTGTTTCTGTTGCTGGAATGTGTGTGAATTAAATATATTAAATAACACATGACACACACATGATATCAAGATAAGAAGTGATGAAGTGACGCCTGAGTTAGTTGAGGAGAACAGATTTATGAGATTATTGCTGTGTTCATATAAGAATAAGCTTCTAGAATGGGCAGGGCTGTAAAGCCCATTCAATCCATTCCAACCGTGACTTGAGTTTTCTCTATAACAAAGTTTCCAAAATTGTTTAATGCTCCAAATATTATCCTGAAGACCTTCCACAGCAGCCAAGTCAATCCCATCAGAGCTCTGACGGAAGATTTTCTTTATTTCCAGTAGGGATCTACCTGGTTTTCTACCTCAAAATGGTTAATCTTAATTCTGTCTTCTTAATTCAAAGTTCAAAATGGTTCATCTTAATTCTATCTTTGAGGGTAGAAGATTCAAATTTCTCTTTTTCATGCTCACTCTGTGAACATCCACTCTTCTGAAAGCATAATGATCATAGAAAACAACAGAAAGTCTATCAATAAATAATTAAAGTCACGATAAACATTTTCACTGAACTAAAATATTTTTAAAGCTAATTTGAGTTATTGGCAGTGTAATAATGTATGCAAACTATGAATGAAAATCGGCAAAAGTAGAAATAGCCTCCTGAAGAATTTTCTCTGTTTGGATATATAGACTTCCAAAGAAAATCTCAATCTTTGCAAGTCCTGAGTATTGAGCCACTCATGTCTGCCATTAACAGTAAAAATATCAGCAATGTGATTAAGAATCCATAAATGTAAGGACTCTGAAATGTTGTTTTAGGGGAGCAAATTATTCTTTGTTACCTTTATGTCCATTTACACTAACCTTCAACACCTTTTCATTTTATTTTTTTAATATTTCACTCATTAACTAATTAATTTTTGAGATAGGATCTCTTTGTGTACGTCTGGAATTTTCTACATAGTCTAGGATGCCCTCAGGCTGGAGGTATGCCTCTGTCTCTGCCTCCCTAAGTCTGAGATTGCAGATGTTTGCCACTTACACTTTATCTAAACATCTTTTTAACATGGCAAAATAAGAAAAATACTATTGTTGAAATACGCTTCTTGGCCACTAGTCCAGAGTGCCTTTGTGTTACAGTAGAAAATTCTAAGACTGAGAATCACATGATACGCCTTCACCAGTAACTAATGGAGTAACCGTGAAAAGCCTGTAATGTCTACTTTTCTCTATTTATTCTAAACTGTAAGGGTTGTTTCAAATGATTTTCAGTGTCACCTCCTATGATATATTTTATCCTGCAGTCCAGGACACTGCCATTCAGCGACCAGCTCATATTTACCCCGCTGAAGTTGTGAAGTCAAATAATACAAAGCTAGTGTATGCATACATATGTATTATCTTCAGCAGTAATGCACAGTCAAAGAGTTTCAAAATCTGTGTTTCTGGGGGAGGAGGGAGTGAAGCAGGTAGCTGAATTAATTTGCAAGGACTGCTATCACGAAGTACTAGATACTTTACTTTCTCACAGTCCTAGAGGCCAGAGGCCCAAGAGCAAGGTTATTTCAGCAGGTTTGGTGCCTTCTGAGGGCTGTGAGAAAAGGATGGGCCCTTCTTTATCTTGTTGATGGTCACCTTCATGTTCCCAAGGCAGGCTTCCTGTAGCCACCTGCTTAGAAACTTCTATCTACCCTGCACCCCCTCCCCCACACTCTGTGTGTGTGTGTGTGTGTGTGTGTGTGTGTGTGTGTGTGTGTGTGTGTGCAGGGTGGAGGTCAGCCTCAGGTGGTGTTTCTCGGGATCTGTCCACTTTGTTGAGATAGGGTTTCTCACTGGCATCTGTGGCTCAAGGATTAGTCTAGGCAGGTTGGCCAGGAAGCCCCAGGAATCCATCTATCTTTGCCTCCTCAGTAGAAGGCTTACAAGCATGCACCACTACATCCATCCTTTTTATGTGATGATAAGAATGTAATGCCAGTACTCGGGCTTGCAAGGCAGGTACCTTACTATCTGGCATATTTCTCCAACACCCAACACTTCCTGTTTCTAAGCATACAAGTCATATTAGACGAGGCTTTACTTTCAATGGCTTTACTAATGGCTTTACTTTCAACTGATTACCTTTGTAAAGAAATTATTGACAAATCATTTTCTCTTACTTGGGGATCATCTCCTAACTAGAGATTAGGATTCCAATGTAGGTCAGAAGAAAAATCACTTAATGGCTTAGTGTGGGAAAATGAGAAACTCTATTGTCATTCTCATGAGGCTTCTTCCCTGTTCATGTATGATTTTTTTTTGGGGGGGGGAAGGGGAGGATCTTGGTCTTTGTTTACACCATTAAAATCATTCAAGCAAAAACAAACCTTACTTGATTACCAAAGATAAAAGAGAACCACTTTGTAATTTGATGTCATGTGGATATTTCTCAAGTAAATATTCAGAAACCCGTGTTTAAGAATGGCTTAAGCTGAGGAATTGGGAGATGGCTAAGTGCATGAAATATTAACTGAGCAAGCATGAGAGCATGAGCTTAGATCCCCAGCACGCTTGCAAGAGCCAAGCAGGCCACTACCTGCATTGTGCATCAGTAACCCTCATGGTGCGGAGGTGGAGTGTACAAAGACAGGCAGATTCTAAAGGCCTCACTGGCCAGTAAACCCAGCTGATATGGTGTAATCCAGGTTCAGTAAAAGGTCATGTTACCTCCCTAAAAAAGATGGAGAGTGATAGAAAAAGACACCCAACACTAACCTCCAGTCTCCACATGCTCACACACAAACGCGTACATAGGTACCCGCAAAGAAAGAATGGCATACATGTTTCTGATTTTTCGTCCTGTGTCCTGAAAAGAGGAAAATGCTCATAGACCCACCCACTAGGCAGACAGATAGGCTTTCACCCATCGTAAAATAAAAATCACTTCTTGGTGATGCTTCCTTTCCTAAGGGCTCTGGCTCTCGATTAGGTAAATGTGGGTACCGCACCAATAAGTGAGGGGCCTGAAATATAATTCACGTTCACTGAGGATTAGTGAAAACCCCAACTCAAAACTCTGATTAAATAAGACAACCATGGAAGTCTAGGGAAATGTAGCAGCATTTATGCAAGACATCAGCTTTCTGTGTTTATTGTGTGTGGGGACCATATATTTATGTTCATGTGTATGCATGGGCATGGAGGTCAGAGGTCAGCATCAGGTATTTCCCCTTATTGATCTATACCTTAGTTTTTGGTATAGTGTCTCTCACTGGATCTGGGTGGAGCTCTCCATTTTGGCCAGACCGTCAGAGACAAGAAGTCTTCAGGTCGCGGCCGCTCCTCCCATAGGTGCTGAGATTGCTGTTATATGCTGCCATCCCAGGCTTTTATGCAGTTGCTGGGGATCTGAACTCAAGGTATTATGCTTGTTCAGCAGGCACTGTCCTTACCGAACAAAGCCCCCAGCCCAGGACATTAGTTTTTAAAAGTAGCTTTTTACTAAAAAAAATAATATCAGAAAGTGTGTGATGGGAGGAGGGGAGAAAAGTAGGAAATTTGAGAAAGAGATGTCTGGCATGTGGACATGTAAAAAGTACTAAACTCGATAAAGGAAAATGAAAAATAATCTGACAGGCATAATCAGCTTCCCAAGGCTGACTCCATAGTGTCAGAAAACACCTGTAGGAAACATGGTTTAAAAATCAGAAGTATCCCATTCAAATAAGGTATTTGAAATGATAATGCTGTTGCTGTCTAAGGGAACAATGCTAAAACTGAGCTCAGACTGTTGAGGTGTCTTAGGAGGTAAAGGTACTTGCTTCCAAGCCTGAAACAGTCTGAGTACGATTCCCAGAACCCACATGTTAAAAGGAGATGACCAACTCCTTAAAATTGACCTCTGAGTTCCGTATGTGGGCTGTGGCATCCCTCAAATAACTAAAAAAATATATAACAGTGATGAAAATAAACTGAGCTGCTGTGGTACCTATGCTACTTGGTGGGCTGGAGCTGTTAACTGCCAGCTTTCTCATTTGTAAAGTGCAGATATTGAAATCCTTCCTAAGAATTAACCACGTGAACTAGAAGCCTCTTGTGCTGTTCTACCCATGGAGAAAAACAGAACCATGTCAAATTCTGGAGAAGAAAAGAAACTAGTTACAGAGTAAAATCATGAAATATTAAATAAAGGCAGTCCTCTAATTCTATAATTTCAGCTGCGTATGTGGATCCATATAGATGTTGAACAGTGCCCATGAGACCAATAGACCATCTGCTAGAGTTTGGAACCATTTACTAAAACTTTAACTAGCTTCAAGGGTATTGACCAATTGCTCTCAGAGCTGGTGGCTGCAGAAAGTCCTATGCACCTGCGTACATCCATCTGCTTATTGTCTCCCTCCGAGAGAATGGAGTAGGCACTTGGGAGCAAGAACTGAGTAGAAGCAGGATGGGGTAATTAGTTTAGGCTTTTGCAATTTGTCCCTTATATTGAAACAGCTGATATTCTGCCAACTGCAAACAAGAGGGACCTCTTAAAATGCTGCCTTCGAATCTTAATAGCATTTTCATCCCCATTATGAAACATTGATTTGCTAGTAGCAGTATGTCTTTTTCCTGGAGTAAAATGCTTTTACCTTTCTATAACCCAGAGAAAGAAAGATAGTGAGCATCATTACAGATCAGAGCAAACAGAGATTTCTGTGAAAGTCATTGTATCCAAACAAGAAGCTCTTTGGATGTCAGGATAGGTTTATGCACAAATAAGATAAAGTCAGGGTTTTGTGGGAGGTGGCTCTGTACATATTCTCTGAGTTCAATGAGGTTTTGCCCCTGTGAAATCGGTCAGTGCCCTCTACGGGGTTCTCCTGCTGCGATAAGAGGGAGCATCATTTTTGAATGCTTCGAAGTTCCTTATGCTCATCATGCGGAAGGGGCTCTTCCTAGGTCATCTTAAATGCCTACTGTTTGAAAAACAGTTCATGGTAGATACTTGAACAAAAGTCATTAAAAGAAGACCAGAGAGAAAAAGAGCAGGTGACGGGAACTATTCACTGAATCTCTTCATTTCAGAACCTCTCTTGTCTTTGTTGTTTCTTCTCTCAGCCTTACATAAGCTTAGAGAAAATAATTTTATTAACATTTTCCAGTCTTGGCTCTAGAGGGCTCTTAACTGCCCAGCTGCAATAGCGTTATCTGCCTTGGGATTGTTATTTTCTGTGTGCTTGGTTTATATGTCCCATGGATTATAATGATATTTCATTCTAGAACACAGAAATAATTAGTACTATAAATTGTAGTGGTGGTATCACTGTTCTTTGAATACATTGTGATCGTATCAATACATCTGGTATTTTTTTACACACAGGACATTTTAGTAGATAAATGTATGCCCTTTATGTTCACAATTTTGTGTGTGTTTTCTCATGTAAAATTACGTACTGTTATTAACTAAATTTCGTTTTGTTAGTCACGTTTATCTAAGTTATAAGGTGCAAAAAAGCTATTCTGAATGATAAATCAGTGACAGTATAGCCCACAATGCAGTTTTAATTCTTGGGAATGCTTCAACAGTGAGTATTTTACCCTGGTTCTGGTAGTTTATTAAAATGTGGAAAATGGGGACTGCAGAAATGGCTCATTGGTTGCTGCATTTGCTGCTTTTGCATTGCGCCTGAGCTCAGTTCCCAGCACCCACATGGTGTCTCACAACCACCTATAACTCCAGTTGCAAGGGCTTCAATGTCCTCCTCTGACCTCCTTGGCCTCCTGTACATGGTGCACATACATACACTTACTCACATGCTCATGTACATCCAATAAATACTTATAACAGTCAATGCTGTTGAAATGACCATTATTTTTAAGCACATAAGAATTAATTTTCTGGACATAGCTAATATTGCTATGTAAGCACTGGGAAGCTTGCCTTCCATGAAGTTACAATTTATGGTCAACCCATTTTTATTGCACTTTTATTTATTTTGTCTTCTTATGTATGTGCACGCACACAAGTCACAGCACCCATGTGTAGGTCAGAGAACAACTTGTGGGAGTTGATTTTCTCTTTCTACCATGTGGGTCCCAGGGATTGAACTTGGCAGCAGGTGCATTTACCTGCTGAGACATCTCCCACACTGCTAAATACAATTACAAAAAAAGTTTGAAATATAGTTTGTTTCAAACAAAATAGTATTTGTTTGAAAATATCTGTTGGTTGAGAAATTATAAATTTTACTGGATCTTTTAAACAAAATTACCTATGTAGTGCCATATACTCAGAAGTCATCCCCAAATTCAGTGTTAGGCCAGTGACAATTTTCCCAGATGTCAGGGGGAAGCAAAGTAGGTCTTAGATAAAAAAATAAATAAATTGGTGTATTGTTTTGTGAAACACGCTGAATACTTATTGAGAACATACATATAAAATTTATGATTGTTTATATAAAAATACAGGTCAGTACTAACCTTCTCCCCAAAACATACACAGATAGTTGATCAGATCCCAGCTCATTTCTTGGTTGTAATTTTTAACCTCATATTTAAATACCACAGAAAAGGGAAGGGTAGGGAAGGGAAGGGAAGGGAAGGGGAAGGAAGGGAAGGGAAAGATAATTTCATATGATTAAACACACTGTGTGAGCACCCTTCCACTTTCTATCTAAAATCCCTATCGATCTTAGTGTTTAAAACTTAATGAGCACCACCATTCAATAGTTGGGTCTGAAAGTCTGCTGAATTTGCTGATCAAACATATTCATGAGAGCTGAGTCCCCATCATTTGTCTCTGCTTTGGTCCAGTTTAATATGGTCAAAGAACTCTGGGCTGAGCTTTGAATGACCCACCCCTGAGAGGTCAAGTCAGCAGTTTACCTATAGAAAAATCTCCATTCCAATAGCTACTGTAGTCATTGAAAGTTGTTTACCTTTCCGACTTCTGTATCCAGCTTGTTCTAAAAAGTGACTTAGATGCTTCACAATAAAACTAGTTAACAGTTGAAACAAAGGTTTAAAAATCAAGTCAAGTCAAAATTCTGAAATGATGGAAGGAAGCTTCGTCTAAGGGAAGTGCATTGTTGTGGAATAGCTCCGAGTTTAGCTGAAATCAAAGTTGGGGAAATATTGAAAGAACTTCTTTCCCAGCCATAGCCAGACATGGAGGCAACACTCAGCTTCTAAGAAGTTTTGACTGTTTCAGACAGACTCTATAACAGCCAGCATGAATGATGAGTGCACTAAGCAATGCCTGCTTCTCCTCTACGCAATTACTAAATTAGGAAGTTTTCAGAAAATAAAATCATGTATTTTGTTATGACCCATGAACTTGAATGTGATTTATTAGAAAGCGCTTATACTCTGGAGTCTGGAAACTGCATGAGGCTTTAATTGTCATTTCCTATGACAAATATTTGAAATTTGTAGTGGTAAGTTTCTTCGTAAGTGCATAAGTTAAACAGTGTTCTCAAAGGTCCTTATAAAAGGGGCATTTTCCATGTGGTCAGCTATCCATTGATATTCTCCTCTCCATTGGTAAAAGTGAATCTAATTACTGGATGGTTGTCTTGCTGTCTCAAAACGCCTGACAAAAACAATTTAAGGAGGAATGGTTTACTTTTAGCTCTCAGTTCAAGGAGATCTAGTATGTGATGGCAGCAGGAACTCCACGTGGCCAGTCACGTTGCATCCACAATCGGAAAGAAAGGAGTAATGGCTATCAGCGCTCATCTCATTTTCTCCTTTCTATTCAGCCCAGGACACCAGCCACCATAGTGAAGGTGGATCTTCCCACCTCAACCTAATCTAGATAATCCCTCACAGGTGTGCCCCAAGACTTGTCTTCTAGGTATTGGCAGTCTTTCTAATTGGCAATCAGTATGAATAATCAAAATCACCGTAGTTTAGCCTTTATAAATTACTTTTCCATGTTCTTTACTGTAGTGTGATTGTAACATGAATCTTAACAGGTCTTAGTAATAAAAACAAATCCGGAGCCAGTTATTGGGGTGAATGCTGGAAGATCAGAGAAGCAGAACAAGCCACAGTTATCTCACCTCACCAATTCCTTAGCTGATTTTGTTTCTTCAGACTGGAAGCCTCTCTGTCCTTATCCAAATGAATCTCAGCTGAACTGCTTCTTGAAAACCTGAAAGCTTAACCAGCCAAATGCTTCTAGTTTTTGGTCCTCATGCCTTATATACCTTTCTGCTTTCTACCACCACTCCCTGGGATTAAAGGTTCGCTTTCTGGGCTTAAAGGCGTGAGTCACCATGCTTGGCTGTATCCTTGAACACATGGATTTCTGCCTCTGGAATGCTAGGATTAAAGGTGTACGCTACCACTGCCTATCCTCTATGTTTAATATTGTGGCTATTCTGTCTCTGACCCCAGATAAGTTTATTAGGGTGCACAATATTTTGGGAAACACAATACCACCACAGTGTGATTATATAGATAAGACAGAGAAAAGAGAAGATATGGGGGAGGACATTGTATTAAAGTGTAGATCAGAGTCTAGTTTCATGGTGTAGAAATCAGAACTGAAGATGTTATATGTAGGGCTAAGGACAAAGTACAGCCTTCCTCATAATCTGAGCTGCAGATTTCTTATGTGGCCTTAGGGATCTGCTCTAGGAAGCCACAAAAATCCATATAATAATAAAAAAATTCACTGTCTTTTACAACAAACAAACCAGAGTATTGAATGATGATATCATAACTGAGATGGGCTCTTTTAGCAATAAAGACCTCTAGGTTGAAATCTGTCTTTGTTAACGGCCTGATAACTGACAGTCTCTCACCACTGAGGGCATGCTTCATGACTCAATGAGAACTGGTCCTTGGTAACACATCCAAACATTTGTATTCTCTACTACTTAATTTTAATTGATTAATCTCCCACAATTTTAACGGTTTTAGAAGTTGGCTATATGTTCCCAAAGGCATAATAAAATTTCCTCATTTTGCTTGGGTTTGTATGTATGACGGCCTCCAGAGGTTGTTTTATTGTACAGGATTCTTTTGGCTATCCTGGGTTTTTTGTTTTTCCGTATGAAGTTGAGTATTATTCTTTCCAGGTCTGTGAAGAATTGTGTTGGTATTTTGATGGGGATTGCATTGAATCTGTAGATTGCTTTTGTAAGATTGCCATTTTTACTGTGTTAATCCTGCCTATCCATGAGCATGGGAGATCTTTCCATTTTCTTACATCTTCTTCAATTTCTTTTTTCAGGGACTTAAAGTTCTTGTCATATAGGTCCTTCACTTGCTTGGTTAGTAATACCCCAAGGTATTTTAAATCATTTGGGGCTGTTGTAAAGGGTAATGTATCTCTGATTTCCTTCTCAGCCTGTTTGCCAATTGTATATAGGAGGGCTACTGATTTTTTTGAGTTGATCTTGTATCCTGCTATGTTGCTGAAGGTATTTATAAGCTGTATCAGTTCCTTGGTGGATATAAACCTTATAAAATGAGGCCTGATTAAGAATCTCAGTCCCCATCTTTCAGAATTCCAAGTCTATAGCTGTGATCTACATAGTGTAGGTGGTGCCTTTAGACTTTGGGCCAATATTATGGTTTGACTATGAATGCCCCCAGTCTTGTGCCTGAATGCTTGATCCTTAACTGACAGTGCTGGTTGAGGAGATTCTGGGAATTTCAGAGGTAAAGCTTAGCAGGAAGAATCAGTTCAATGAGGTCAGCATCTTTGAAGGTGATGCTTGGTTCCCAGCCTCCTCCTCACACGTTACTTTCTGTATGCCTTAGATGAACAGCCTCCTAAGTCACATACTCCCACAGCCATGATGTTTCCCAAACACACTGGGCAAAGCAACAATGAATCAAGCACTCTCAACCCATAAGCCCAAATAAACCTTTCCCCTCTTGACCTGTTTCTCTTGGGTGTTTTGTCACAGCAACAAGAAAAAAGTGACAGTCAAAATTAACACTACGATTGTCTACTGCTTCCCTCTACCATGGGCAGTCTTGGTACCAGAGAAGTGCCTTTGTCTATTACTAGAACTGTCAGAATGTAACAGAATGTATCTCTCTAGTCCTTTAGCATGTAGCTTAAAACCCATAAAATGTTGACTTGAAGTTAACAAACATGAATTACTATTATGTTTGTGTATATATGCATAGAAATATATATTTGTAAGGGCTACCTGATATTGCCAACATAGTGATAGTCTATGCACTCAAGTTAATTATTTTATAGAATAAAATAAGTGTGGAAATGACAACCTTTAATGGGCTATGCTTTGAGAACTATTTATTACACCAAATGATTTGATGTCCATGATGTTAGGAGGTTTTCATAAGAACATTCAGGCTGAGTTCTCTGAGGTATGGGCCCAGGCCTGTTTCTGTCCCTACAGATTCCTCAACACCCAGTTTGGATTCAGGATATAAACAATGTGACTATCTTTATCTGTAACATAGTAACTTCTGTTTCATAGTGAGTATTTATTTTTTTTTGTTTTGGTTCTGTTGTTTTGAGACCATAGAGCCTAGAATGCCTTTGAACTTACTGTGTAGCTGAGGGTGCCCTTGAGCTTCTGAGTCCCCTGCCCCCAACTCTCAAGTGTTGGAATTACAGACATGTCCTAGCAAGCCTGATCAGACTTAACTTGAACATATATTTTCCATGTGCTATACTCTAAGTTCCCTCAGACTTGATTGAGTCCATCTTCATCATTTCCATAGCAACGAGTGGGCAACCTGGCACAAAAACTGATGAGCAATAAGTGAGTCTGTAAAACAAAATTTTAAAATTATAGATAAGTGTAGATGAAATTCTAAATGGTCTTAGTAAATAAGAAACACAGAGCCAAATACAGAGGTAAAGCCTAAGAGATCAGAGCAAGACGACTCCCTTTAGCTCACCACTCGCTGCTGTCCTTCCCCTCAGAGAAAGACCTTCTCCTGTGTGACCTGTCTTTTTATTGCCTTTCTGTTCTGCCTTCTCATTGCCTCTAAACCCAACCATGTGACTTCCTCGTCACTGCCTGTCTATACAGACCTCCAGGTTTCTATAGTTAGTACTGGGATTAAAAGTTCAGCTCTCCTTGCTTGGCTGTGTCCTTGACCACACAGAGACTCTGCCTGCCATGTGATCAGATTAAGGGCTTATGCTACCATTGCCAGACTTGTGCTTAATGGTTATGACCTCTGATCTCCAGGCAACTTTATTTATTAGCATACAAATAAAATCATATTTCAGCACAAATAAAATATCACCATAAATAGGAGAGATGTTTTGTCTGAGAATTAAAAAACAAAACGAAAAAAAACACCAAAACAGGGACTCAAAAGTAGGCTTTTTCTGTGGTGCTTAATAAACAAAATGAGGAAGGATTAGGTGGATAAATGCCACCTCATCAACGTCATGCTCCTGCCTCACTGCTTTGTGCATGCAGAAGAGTAGAGGAAGGCTCTATTCATCACATGTGCTAGAACATAGGTGTGTTAGGTTGTTTTGTAGCTTTATGGACTCCACAGCTAACATCTTTGTTCTCTAAACTTAAGAGCCGTATTTCTGCTGAACTCGTGCATACACACCTTACATGTAAAAACTGGGCCTGAAGAGGAGGGTTTCAAGAAGAGAAGCTCGCTGCTGTAGGAGTGTCTTGTTAGCTGTTTAGATCAGAATTCATTAGTTCTCTTTGTTGTGTAACACCTGCACTGCTTTGGAACAGATAACACACAGTTTCATTGCATATTAGGAAGTATTTTCTGAATTAAACATCCGGTTGTTTTGGTGATTTTTAGATTTGACTGCATTTTAATAGATATACAATTATTTATTTGATTTTTAACACAATTCCATTTTTACATTCTGTGGTCATTTATACTGATCTTTGTACAGATGGCAAATGGCATTTGAAGATGACATTTGAAGATGTCATTAAGCTTCCCTCTTGACATTTTTCATTTTATACTAACACATTTCACTTAATAGGGCCATCTATATTCAGCACAGTTCAACTTAGAAGCACTTAAAATAAAAAATTTAAAGTACTCTGCATTCATCTGCTGCCTAGCTTAGTTATTTCCAATTGCTCAGTCAATTAATCATAGAGGTAAGTGCTTCATAAAATTAGCCCTGTTATCTTTTCTTTTCTTCACAAAGTTTCTTATCATCCCATTGGCCAAGAACTGAAATTATAGCATAAATAATAATTAGATGGTACAGTTGATTACTGCATTGCTAAATGTTGACAGTTAATATGGCAGTATGTAGGTATAGCATTTGCTTTCTTGTGCATGGAAGAAAAATTTCAGACCATGGTACATCCATTAAACTTAGGAAAAGCTCATGTGAAGGAATTCTCTTCCAAAGATACATATAACTATTAGATTAGTTTATCTAGTTTACTTATTTAGTTAAGTATAAATTAGAATAATTGTGTTCTATAAGGATTCCAAAGAAGTCTGGGTTTTTGTAACATATACATAATTTTAAGCTTTCCTAATTCCTAAGATAAAAAAATGAAATGAGGAATTAAAAAGTCAGACCATTCAGCCCCAGAGATTAGACATCAATGATACAAAGAGGACCCTAGACTAATCTGGTTAGTGCTAAATTATTTATTGTTACAGTATACAGTTTCAGTTTTAAGCTGTCTTTCCTTTCATATGCCATTATGTAGCCATATAAAAATCCTATGTTTGTACTTAATGACTTTGAACCACATCCTGAACTGTATACAGTATTCTCGAGTTTATTTTCCAGAAATGTTAGCGATGTTATCTCTTCTGTATGCTGACTTTTAAAAGTTGGCACTGGTCAACTTCATATAAGATTGGTGTATTGAAATTATTGATGGAAAAAATAATGTTTCTCACACTATCTATTCTGTTTTGTCTTAGCTCTGGGTTTTTGTTTGCAGTAAGCAAGTATGAGTTCAGCAATATAGGCAGGATTAAGAGAATTGAACAGGGCTTATGAGGCATTTGGAGAAGATGAATAATACTTGTGAACCCTCACCACTCTGATGGATGATTGGTAGATGATAGATAGATAGATAGATAGATAGATAGATAGATAGATAGACAGATGATAAAATAGAGATATGTAGTAGAGAGATAGATAGATAGATAGATAGATAGATAGATAGATAGATAGATAGATAGATAGATAGATAGATAGATGATAGAATAGCGATTATAGATAGATGATAAATAGATAAATAGATGATAGACAGATAGATGATAGATAGATAGATAGATAGATAGATAGATAGATAGATAGATAGATAGAAGCATTATATGTTGACCTGGTGGTGTCTGTTGACTGTTGACTGACTGAAGGGGACTTGGCTACTACTTTTTAATGTAGTGTTGAAAGGATGAAGACTTGAGAATACCCAGACCCACATCACTTGCCCCTTCTTACCTCAGCATTCCTGCCAATGCCTTTTGTTGGTCCAATCCAAGTATGAGTCAAGCAGAGACTCAGTGAACTCTCCCCTACCCTTTCTGATCGACAGTGAACAGTATTCAGATTGTCTTCCTGTAGCACAGAACAATGTAGAGAAAGGGCAAGAAAGAATCTTGGTAGTTACAAATAGAATAACAACTCAGGGATTAATGCCTAGGCAAGTCCAGGTAATAATCTCTGCTTATAATATATCCAAACTATGTAAATCCTAAATCAAAAAGCATTTGTTCATCTAAAAAAAAGCCTTGTTGTATTATATAGGGCTGGCCGTCACATGCTCTATTTTGTTCTTGTTAGCATTTATTTCAGTGACTCTGAATAGCTAACCTCTCATCCTTTTGTATTTAATCCTTGTTCTCTGTATCCCTCAAAAACTTCTCAGGGTCTCATAATCATTGTATCAGCTCTGCCACGTTGTATCTGTTTTCTAAAGACATCATGGATATTTAACTTTTGTGTTGAATTTTAGTGTCTGAATTTTCTTATTCCCAGTAGTGACCTAGCCTTCCTAGCTCAGCCTCCTCTTCTTACCATTAGTCCATAGAGACCATCTGTGCTCATTTAAGAGCTCAGTGTCTGCTAAGGCTATCTTCTGTTTCTCAGAGTAAGTAGATCTCAAAAATCTTCTTGGATTACTTTCTCTTCTACTCTTGCTAATTTTTAAAATCAACCTGGCAAATTTTATTCGATGCTTGAGGTATAATTTACCAACCATAAACTCAAGTTTTAGGCATATAATTTAATGGCTTTTAGTAAATATATAGCATTGTTGATCCATAACCCAATTTTGGAATACTTGAATCTTTCCATAAAGATCCCATGAGGCCATTTGTATCCATATTCTGTTCTAAACCCTATTTCTCCTAGCCTCAGTTGACTATGGATATACCTCCTGCCTTTAAAACATGGCTTGTTCTTGATGTTTCATACAGTTGTAATCATACAACAGATGGCCTTTGCATATGGCTCTTTAATATAGGAGAAATTTGGTAGGTGGTTCATCCCTGTGGCACAGATATTAGGTTACCCTCTTTCTCTTTTCAAATGCTATCCTACTACCTATATGTCCACACTTTTGTTTTTTTCATTCATTAGAAAATAAACATTGCAATCTTTTGAGACAGGCTGAATGATAACCCACTAGATAACCCAGGGTGTTCTCAGACTCATGGCAATCATGTTGTGTCAGTGTTCAGCTTGAGGCAATACACCTGGAGAATTATTGCATGATCTGAATTAGTATTAATAATAAACCCCTGAGTCAGATGTTGGGGTAAAAGTTGAAAGATTAGAGAAGCAAAGGAGCAACCACAGTCACCTCTTGCCTCCAACTTCTCAGACTGAAAAGGGCCAAGCTTCTGTCTCTGCTCTGCCTTACACTTCCTCTCTCTGCCCAGCCATATCACTTCCTGTCTTCTGTCTGTACAGACCTCTAGACCTCTATGGTTAACTAGTGGCTAACTCTACCCTCTGATCTTCAGACAAGTTTTATTTGTCAAAACACAAACAAAATATCACAACATTTCCCCTTTTTTGTCTAAAATAAAAAGAGATGATTATAACTAACATAGAAAAACTATATACAATAAATACAAGAACTATATACAAATATATACAGGCAATAATTACATCAACAATGTCTAGTCCATTAACATTTGACAAATTCAGAGAAAATACTCCATTATCTATCCTATCTTGGTGAGTCCAAAGGGTTATACCTAATTTATCTTCTATTCTAATTTGCGTTACCAATCCAAAACTATCTTTTGATGTCTCTCAACCCTATACACTTTACACCACTTTAGTGAGTTTCTTTTCTGAATTTGTCAACAAGGAAAACTATAACTATCTAGTCTTCAACTTCCTCAGAGACCCAAGAAGGAGTAATATTATTTGAGTAAGCAGGAAATGCAAGCAGGCAACTTGCAAAAAATGTGAGAAATGACAGAAACAGCTAGCTGCCTGGACAGTCACCCAAGGTTCGTCTATAACATTGGGGCATCATCCATCTTCAGCCTACAAGCCTAGAATATCTGACAGACTTTTCTGTGAAGCAGAACATTCTGAAGGGCTTTCCTACCTTGTCTTGGCAAAGTTCAGCATTCACTTTCTTTTGTGTCCTGCTTGTCCAATTTGGACAGTATACTGTTGGCAGTCGAAGCAAGGGCACTTTCTTGCCCAGTGGCTAACTTTTGCCACAAAGAAACTAAACTCCATATGGAGTTTCTTCGATGGCCATTATCTTCTCTGAAGTAGATTGATGCTGCCAGAAGCAGACATATCTCATTGTCATAAAAAAAACCTATGTTAATAAAATATCTTAAATGCTATATTCTGTAGATCTCTGAAGTGTTTAAAGATGACCCGTCTACCTAAAATATATCTGTTTGACCTTGTAAACATACTTAACATGACTACAAGTTTAATTGTAATAGGATAGGTGACTAACTACTAACTTGCACTTCTTTATTATCCTAAATAGTTTGTAGTGAAAACTTTCAAGGACTAGCAATTTCCATTACATTGTTAAATGAACTGTATAGGTACAATATCTTGAACAAGAATATAAACCTATGTACAGTATGTTCTAACAAAAATAACCTCAAATTTGTATCAATATACAAAAATCCAAACCAATGTAAAATATTTAAAACTAGTAGTTGCTTTTTTGGTCTAAAAGTAGATTCAATAATCTACCCTTTTATTCTATCATATCTATATCCCCCCTTTTTTCTTTTCAGAGTAGGTTTAATAATGTACCTTTTTATCCTATCATTTCTATATCCCTCTTTTTTCTTTTCAAAAGAAGAACCCTGAATCTATCCTCTTTTGTTCAGCTTTTTTTTTCTGGCTATTACCAATAACAACTTGTAACCAACCACCCTAAACCATGACAAATTACCAATAACAACTTGTAACCAACCACCCTAAACAATGACAAATATCCATAACCCACTGAACAACTCAAAACCACTCACCCCACCTCTTGGGAATGTGGGAGTCATTTTCTTAAAATTATTTCCTGCTCTCTGGGAGCAATGGCATCTATAGGGGACTCTGAAAAAAATTGGGATAATTATCAAGTCCTGGGAGAGTGAGCTATATCATTTGTTGTCCAGTCTCTGCATAATGGAAAAATGCAGGGCTTATCTCAAGTCCTGGCTAGAGTAGTCAATGAGGCTGGATCATCTCAGCTAGTCACCTTGAAATTGTCCTGAGCAGTTTGTAGTACAAAACTAGTCTTTGGGTGGTGTTTGTCAGTTTAGTGGCATTACCGCAAATCAGGTGGAATCATCATTGTGGGGGCCTGTGAGAGGCCCCGCAAAGCATTTCCTGATGGCAAAGGGTTACCTAGTCTGTCCCTTGCTAATCTGCATTTATTGGTCCGTTGTCCACCTTTGCCATACCTTCTGCGTTATTCAAATGGGAGGGGTGTTCTGTTTGGATTATTCCTAGAAAAAACATTGTTTCTAGGAGCTCCCTGTCTACAATCCCTTTTTAGGTGACCTTGTTTACCTCAATTAAAACACCTGACATTTTGATTTTTCTTCAAGCCTCTGGAAATCATTTCTCCTATCCAAGCATCATCATGGTTATGAGATTTAATATTGACTGTATCTTGGATCCATTCCTCTATGGGTGTTGATCTTGCCTTTAAAGGCCTAATTACCCTTTTGCATTGTGAGTTAGCATTTTCAAAAGCCAAAGATTCAATTATTATTTGTCTAGCTTCTGAATTTGGCATCATTCTACTTACAGCTGAAGTCAATCTTTGTAAAAAGTCAGTGAAGGTTTCTTCTGGGCCCTGTATAACTTTAGTAAATGACTCAGTTCTCTTTCCTACTTCTTCAATTCTGTCCCAAGCATTCAAAACTGCTGCACAGCATAGAGCCATGGTATGGTCATCATATATAGACTGTCTTTGTACATTAGTGTAATTGCCCTTTCCAAGAAGTTGGTCTTGGGAGATTTAATACCTCTAGCCCTACTTCATTGTCCAATGGTCCTAGCCTCATCTTTCCACCAGGTCCTCAACTGTAATTAAGCACCAGACTCCAATACTACTGTAACCAAGTCTCTCCAGTCTTCTGGGATAATCTTATTACAAGTTGACCATGAGTTTAACATCTGCTTCACAGAAGGTGAATGCATGCCATATGAGACTATCACTTCCTTAAGTCTCCTCAAACCTAACATTTCCACAGGAATCCATTCAGTTCTTGCATAGCCTTAGGGATACCTGTCATTTGACATTTCCTGTAAGGTGACTGGATAAATTAAGGTTGGTTGTTTGAAAACCTTGGGCTGTTCCTCTCTAATCTTATGATGCAATGCTGAGATTGGCTGTCTTTTAAATTCCTCTGTCTGGGTCTGAATATCTCTACGCTCTGTTTTAATACATTCTTCTAAAACTTGTATCTTGGCACTCATATTAACCAACTTTTTTAGGGATAAAACAAGAATGATCACACAGATAATGTTTATAATTGACATTACATAAATCCCAACTAAGTTAATTATCCTCTCATTTAATGTTCCATTTTTAAACCATCCACTGTGCACTCATTCAGAGACCTAACTCCTTCCATCATGATAGTGTTTCCCATTTTTTAACATGGGAAAAAAAATCTCTCTGTGTCATTTTTTAAAAACTATTTCTTCCCTTTAAGAAATCCCAATTGTCTCACCAAATCTGCTGACAATGAGGATGAAGATGTAAGGCTGACTGCTGCTGCATAGAACAATAGAAGCCTGAGAAGGTTTTCAACCCAGCTACCTAGTTTGTCAGCAGCCCAAGGAGGGGGCCCAGGGAAAACCAGCAACCCACTGGGAGAGGGAGCCTGCTGTCTGAAAAATGCACCCAGGGGATCATGGGGAAGAAACATGGGTGCTGCCTAAGGACACCACTGGCTGGGGGAGGGGCTAACTCCAGCAATGTTCAGAGCCCAGGAACCTGTGGAGTTTGCTGCAGAGAGGCTGCAACAGAAAAAGCCCAGATTTGCTTGGAGGGCTTGAGGAGAAAAAAAAAAGAAAAAGAAAAGAAAACCTAGGCAGCAGGGTGGTGACTCCAGCAGCATGCAGCTCTGGCCTGTGCCGGTGGCTACAAAGCCACAGACCAAGGGCTTTTTCGTGAATTCTTGCCCCAAATGTTGCATGCCAGATGTTGCACGATCCTTATTAGTCTTAATAATAAAACCTGGAGTCAGATATTGGGGTAAAAATTGAAAGATCAGAGAAGTAAAGGAGCAGCCACAGTCACCTCTTACCTCTCTGACTCAGACTGAAAAGGGCCCAGCTCCTGTCTCTGCCCTGCCTTACACTTCCCCTCTTCTCCAAACCTCTATGGTTAACTAGTGGCTAACTCCACTCTCTGATCTTCAGGCAAGCTTTATTTGTCAAAACGCAAACAAAATATCACAACAGAGAACTATACATATTTTCCTATTTTATGAGAACACACATTATTTGCTGAGAACACACAAATTTTTGTGTAAATGTGTGTTCCCATACTTTTAAATGGAAATCCTGTGGCACACAGTGAATTTACTTCTAATTTTAAAGAGGATCTGCTAGCTGTTTTCCAGAATATCTGTACCACTGTCTTTCCCACCAACAATGAATGAGGACTCCAGTTCACCTAGTATTGGTTACTTATTGATTTCTTATTGTAGCAACATTACTAATTTTAAACAAAATACCATTATTGTTTAATTGTGTTTCCTAATTATGTTGAACATCATTTTATATGTTTGTTGTCCATTTACATATTTTATGCAATTTCTATTTTTTGTCAATTTTTAGTTGCATTTTCTACATATTTTTTGAAGTTTAAGTTAGTTCCTTTTATATTTTAGGTACCAGATTCTTATCATGTGCACGATTTGAATTTTTCTTTGATTTTATTTTTTTTAATATTTATTTTATTTTTAATTATGTATGTGTCCGTCAGGGTTGGAAGTGGGCATGTGTACCTGTCTGTGAGTGCCGGAGCCAGCAGAGGCCAGAGGCATCAGATTCCCCTGGAGTGGGAATTCAGGGGATTGTGAGCTGCATTACATGAGTCCTGGAAACTGAACTTGGGTCTGCTATAAGAGCAGTATGCATTCTTAACCACTGAGCTGTGCTTCTCCAGCACCCTATGTGGTTTTTTTTTTTTTTAAATATTTTTGTTTTTAATTGCTGTATAATGTTTATACTTAATAGTCCCTTACATCATATTTTGATACATGTACATAATGAACATTATCAAATCAAGGTGATTAGTGTTTTTAGAGCCTCAGAAATGATCAGTTTCTGTGTGTTGGCAAGCTTGACCCTCTTCTAGTTATTTTGAAGTGTATATAATAGAGGGTTGTAGACTATAGGTACAACACTGTACCATGATGTATTAGAACTAATTTAACTACCCATTCTAGTTATGTGACCTCTGTATTCCCTCCTCCTTCCCTTTCTAATCTTCAATGGCCATTGTTCTACTCTATATTTCTATGTG
Source organism: Peromyscus eremicus (assembly GCF_949786415.1). Taxonomy (NCBI): domain Eukaryota; kingdom Metazoa; phylum Chordata; class Mammalia; order Rodentia; family Cricetidae; genus Peromyscus; species Peromyscus eremicus. The sequence continues at coordinate 27,775,713 of NC_081424.1, read as the reverse complement.
ACCAGAAGTTTTAGCTTCCAAAATAAGCCAGACCATGTACTGCTTATCCTTTTGTGCCTGATTCTACTTCACATAATGCCTTCCAGTTCTGTTTCCACAGCTGGCAAAATTTCATCCTTTTGCGGATGACCATTGTTCCATTATGTGTGTGATGGTGGATATTAATGGTTGACTCGACTGGATTTAGAAATGCTTATGGGATTAGGAAAGTGAGGGTATTCCAGGGAAGAGTACATTTTATCTAATGAATGGTTTAATCTATTAATGGATTCAGTTTGAATACAGGATAGCGATCTGATAGAACTGAAGACTCATTCTTGAGCCTGATTGAGGAAAGTAAGTCTTTAACGGTGTGTCCTTGGGGATTTTATCTTGCTATGACATCTTTGTGTCTTGTCTCTCTTCTGCTTCTGCTTCTTGTCCATCTTTATATGAGCTACCCCCATGCCTTTCCTCCCAGGACAAAATGAAACCTCTGAAACTGGGAACTAAAATCTTTCCTTCCTTAAGGTGCCTACATTAGTGACACAAAGGTAACTAATGGAATAGGGACATAACACATGGTGTAACCATTCACTCATCTATGGACATCTTATTGATTCCATGTCTTGCTTCTCTTGCATAGCACTGCAATAAACATGGATGTTCTGTTATCTCTTTAATACGATGACTTGTTTTCTTTTAGATCTACACCTAATAGACAGATCCCTGGCTCCAATGGTGGTTTTAGTTTCAAGAACTTCCCTACTGTTTTTCTTAGTCACTATATTAATTTAAGTTCCTAAAAGCAGTATGTGAGAGTTTTCATTTCTCTTCATTCCTGTTACCATCTGTTTTTGCCTTGTGTCGTCTTTTATGTGTGTTTGTATTATGTGTGTTTGACATGCATGCACACATGCCACAGTATGGGTGTGGAGGTCAGAGGTTAACTCTTAAGAATCAGTTCTCGCCTCCCACCATGTGAGTTCTGGGTACTGAACTCAGACTGATTGTGAGGCTTGGCAGCAAGAGCCTTTATGCACTGAGCTATCTCACTGACTCATTTTTTGTTACTTTAACAGCAGTCATTCTGATTTGGCTAATATGAAGTCCTGTTATAGTACTGAGTCTTTTTTATTCTCTTAACAGTATTTTTTAAGTAGTAAAATGTTTAAATAAGATTAAAACTTTTTCTTTTATTCTTTCTTAGTCTTAATTTTAATTCTATTCTCTCTCTCTCTCTCTCTCTCTCTCTCTCTCTCTCTCTCTCTCACACACACACACACACACACACACACTATTCTTAAATTTCGAGACAGGGTTTTTCAATATATTTTGAGCAGACCTTGAAGTCACGATTCTCCTGCTTCAACCCCCCAAGTCCTGAGCTTGCAAGAATGTACGACTGAGCCTGCTGCTTGTACTATTGGTATCTTATCAAATATGCTTTTGTCCAATTTACAGGAAGATCAATCCCATTATTTTATCCTAGTAATTTTATTATTTTAGCTCGTCATTCAGACCTATGATCTATTTTTAGTCACTTTTAACTTTTTTTTTTTAATGTGTTGTGAAGCAGAGAGCTAAATTTACGTTTTAGCATGGGGAACTACAGTTGCCCAGGAAACGCGTTAAAAACACTACTTCCCCCACACCTTAACCTGGTCTACTTAATCTCCTCTCTGTTTGTTTTTGAAAATGTCCTCGTTGAATGACAAAGGAATATTAATGCAGTCATGTTGGCTCACTGTGGAGGTTTTACCTGTCCACACAATCGTTCTTCTCCCATTTCTGCTTCACAGACATAGAAAGCTTGATGTGTAATTTTCCTCCAGTTTCTGAGAGCTGCTAGTAATCAATCTAATCACTTTATATTTAAGGTAAAAAAATAAAGTGCTCTAACTCTGAGCACTGGGTGACCCTACATTTAAGGAATACTTTTATCACAGAAAAATTTGAAGCAAGCTTATCTTTAGTATATGCAAAACAATATCCCTTCCCCAAAGCTTTTTAAACTATGAACCAGGTAAGGAAAATTATATCTCAGGATTCATTACTCTGTTGTTTTGTTTGTTTGTTTGTTTTGTTTTGTTTGTTTGTTTGTTTTTCCGAGACAGGGTTTCTCTGTGTAGTTTTGGTGCCTGTCCTGGATCTTGCTCTGTAGACCAGGCTGGCCTTGAACTCACAGAGATCTGCCTGCCTCTGCCTCTTGAGTGCTGGGATTAAAGGTGTGCACCACCACCACCACCACCACCACCACCACCCATCCATTGCTCAGTTTATCATCTGCCCTGTTCCTGCAGTGTTCCTTGTGGTATTAGAATTTTAGTGAGTAGAGAGCTAGTCCTTGCAGTTGAGATGGGCACCTTCTTCAGATGCATGGGCATGTGCAACTTGTGTGCCTGTACTGGGAAGAAAAGGTAGAAGTAAGAAGTGTTTTAATACCTCAGATTCTTGTTTTAATAATCTCCAAGAACCACTTCCAGGAAATTCCTTTACTCCTTTTGAGTGCACTTCATAAATTATTGCTTGTTCTGACATATAAAAGTTTTATTAAATTTCCTAAGTATGTACTAGTATAAAGATAAATTTTCAAACACTTATATAATATCCATCCCTTAGCATCCTGCCATTTTGGAATAACACTTTCAGACATATTTGCTACAAGATTCTCAAATGGACATACCTCCATTAAGACCATTTCCTTCATGATTGGAGTTAGTTAAGACACCATGTAGTAGAGATTGGACTTCTCATTTATAAATGCTGGCCATGTTATTTTCTTTGCCTCATTGTAGAGAAAGTCCATAATAAATTGCTATCACTGCCAGACATAGTTTCCTAAATTTTTTAATTGGTGATCCAGAGTAATGGTTACTATCCAACTTAATAACCTCAGCAAATTAGATGGGATTAGGAATCTCTGCATTTGTTGGTGGATGTCAGTCACAGCTTAAAAAACACTCCTTACCCATGAATTGAGTAAATAAGGAATAAAATAATTTTAATAATTATTTCATGAATTGTCAATCATAGTCTCAAATAAAAAAAATACCTTTGGTGCAAAAATCCCCCAGTCTTAAATCCAACTTAATCAATAGAGTTTTCTAAAGTCTTTGGCTGGTACCTAACTAAGAATAATATAATATGAATATCAAAGAAGCATCCATCATGTGCCTTTGCTTTGAGAAGTAAGGTGGTCTGGCTTTCAGATCAGTTTTTATTAATAACTTGGCAGACATTTTAACTGATTATCCATACTCAAAAAGAATGTTTTCGTAATGATGAAGAAATTATTTATTTAATAAAACTATCTGACCAGTGCCTTTGAGTCCCCTGGGGGAACCCAGAGACCACTGAAGAATCAAGTTTTCCCTATATATCAAGAAAATTCATTATATAGTAAGAACCATACCATGAAAGACCAGCAATCACTGGATCTACATCTGGTTTATACAAGAGACGTTTTCGCAAAGCTGGGTAAGCCTCAGCTATTAGTTTCTTCTTAGCTCTCCTCCTGTGTTTCTATAGCAACTGCATTTCATTGACAAAAAAAAAAAAAAAAAAAAAAAAAAAAGCCTCTGTTTCTCTCTGATAGTCCATGGCCTTGAAGACCTCTAACTTCTCTAGAGTTAAGTTTTCAAGTTCTGACTCACCTAAGCTTTGCTATAATAGTCATGGAGGGTTGGTTTTCTCACCTAAAAAACATTTAAGCACTATTACCAAGTAATATGCTAAGAAAAGTTTAGATGTGTTCTAAAGTCATTATTAGCAACAAAGAATGGCACTAAAAGAAAAAGATTGTATATAATTTATTTGATCCTAAAGTAAGAACCCTGATTCTCATGCAGAAAAAGACTAAAGTTTTCTCGTTCATTGGTATCTCACAAGTTCATACATTATAATCTTTAATAACAGAAAATTCACATAATTCCATAGTCAATCTGACCTCTTTTATATGTATCTACTTTAGCATAGTGGAGAACAGATGGAGAAATTTTTTCTGTGTCCCACCTGGTCCCACAGCCACTCGTTCCCAAGCAAACATACAGAGGCTTATGTTAATTACAAACTGTATGGCCAATGGCTCAGGCTCATTATCAGCTAGCTCTTATAACTTAATTCAACCCATTTCTATTGATCTATGTTTTGCCTCGTGGCTTTGGGGTGTTATCCATTCTCTCACATCTTGCTTCTCCTGGTGGTGTCTCGCAGTGTCTGCCTGACTCCACCCTTCTCCCATCTCCATCTTCAATTTGAATGTAATGCCTAACCTTCTTCTGCCTTGCCATTGGCCAAACAGTTTTAATTTTCAACCAATGAGAGTGACACATATTCACAGCATACAGAAAGGCATCCGACAGCAAGAGTCAAAGGAGAAAAAAGTCACTGAATTATTTTTATTAAAAAAAAAACTTTCAAAGAATATAATCTGATCCTTGCAATTTCAATTTGGTATTGAATCAACATTTAAAAAAGATTGATGTTATTATGTGCATATATGTAGACCTGAGTGCACCATGTACATGTGGGAGCCTTGGAGACTGGAAGAGAACATAGAATTCCCTGGAACTGGAGTTACAGGTGGTTGTGAGTTGCCATTTGTGTGTTCAAAACCAAATCTAGGTCCTCTGCAAAAGAACTACTCTTAACTGCTGAACCATCTCTTCCGCAACTCAATAAAAATTCTTAGAGCAGAACATTATGTTCTTGTTTGTTTTGCAGACTTTAAAAGTTGTTTTTATTTAGGCATTTGCTGGACAAAAGACAAAATAAGATTCCTGCTGCAACTCAAAAGACCAAATAAGGTCTGTGCTTCTGCAATAGGACGAAAATATCCAGCAGAAGAGGTTGATATATTGAATGCAGATTTGGGGCTGCTCCCTCGTAAGATAAACTAATCACTCTACCTTTGACTTTTACCTTTAAGACTGAGCATTCCCAGGAAAGGATTACCTTCTTTATTGAAGATAAAAATTCCACAGTGTTTCTATTTAGTATTATGTCTTGGAAATAAATCCTAGAGTTAAAGTGTCAGTCAATTTCTAAGGCTGATTCTTGGAGAAGATGAGGTAATGATGCCTTTCTTTTCCTCCTTTCTCTACACTATTCATCCTTTGCTCTTGACCTTCTTAACTCTCCATGGAGTCTTGTCAAACCTGATCCTACAGTTTCTTGGGTACAGCCCTTTTCACATTTATCTTCATGTTTCAACTCTGACTTGTGAAAATGGAAGTTATCTTTCCTTTTCTGCCTAGAACTGTAGGAGCAGAAGAAAAAGCCAAATTTGCTAAAACTTATGGAAGATTTGATGAATTTTTTCCATACACCATATTTTTAATCATGTTTTCTTCTCCCTTAACTCCTCCTGGATCCTTCACACCTCTCCAAAGGACCAACTTTATGTCTGTGTTTCAAAAAGAATATACACACACATACACACACACACACACACACACACACACACACACGTACGTATATAATGTATATATAATATATATATAATGTATATATACATGTGTGTGTATTCTTTTTGAAACATTATATATAATGTATACATATGTGTGTGTATATGTATATGAATTGGATCAAACTAGCAGATCATTAAGATAAAAACATGCCAAAACAAAGCAGAATGAAACAAAAAGTCCACAAAAGCCAAAAGAAAACAACAACAACAACAAAAAAAACATGGAGTTTGTTGTTGTACAGCTACTCCTGGGCATGTGGAATTACCTAGTAACACTCCATTGGAAAAAATGGTTTTTCCCTTTGCCATTGTCTATCAGTTGCAGAGAGCTTCTTGCTTAGGGGTAGGAGCCCTGTCCACTTCCCCCTCTAAATGCTAGGACCCCTATCTGGCTTGAACCTGTGTAAGTCTTGGGCATGTTGGTATATTCTTTGTGAGTTCATACATGCAGCAATACTGTTGTGTCTGGAAGGCAGAGTTTCTTTGGAGACATCCATCACCTCTGACTCCTAAAAGCTTTCTGTCTTCTCTTCTCATAGATCAGTGAACCTTGAGGGGAGGCATTTGATGAAGGCATCCCATTTAAGATTGAGTGCTCCAAAGTCTCTCACGCTCTTTGCCTTGTTCAGGAGTTGGCAGGATTTAATTAGAAAGTTAGACCTGAGAAGGGTTCACTATAAAGATGCCCATATAACCCCTTCCTAAAAGTGAATGAAAGTGAAGTTCAAATAAAAGAAACAGTTCAAAGCTGTGTGATATTATCCAAGCCCAGTAATAGTGTGAATGCTGGATAAACTCATTCCCTCTTAACTCAGATCACACCTCCGGTGTTAGTTGAAACTTGTTGATTAAAAGATGCATTCGCGATTTAGCACTGAAAGGTGTAGTTTCGAAATAATTTAAAATCTATTTTCATTAAAAAAAATCTCTCCTGGAGTCAAAATATTGGCAAATGCCTAGGGGAAACACACTAATGAGAATGTTTTTAAAAGCCAGGTGTGGTGGTTCACGCCTATAATGCCAGCTCTCAAGAGGATGAGACAGGGAATCATCATGAATCTGAAACCAGCTTTCACAGATCTCAGAGTGAGACCTTATCCAATATTCCTAGGATAAACATATTATAGAATCAAGATCTGGTAAAGTTTGCCCCTGAGTATATGCAAGGTAGAAAGCCACTGGGAGATTTGGTGTAGAATGCACTGGCCTACCCACACTGGCTTCTGCCTCTCTTGCCCACATTCCCCTTTAGATACAAGATCATGCCTTGGTATAAAGCTTGGAAACCCACCTCACCCTTTTAGGGTGAGTATGAGCAATGTGTTCTAAGGAGAGTCTGGGTGTGCTGTCTTTCTAGGCTTTCTCATGTCAGTGAAGGAAGAGGTGACTTTAGGGACAAGAGACCCTTTTGTGCCCTTCTAAGGCCTGGTTGTTTGTTAGGTTTTTGTTTTGTTTTGTTTTGAGACACGGTTGTATGTCTATGCTAGTCTAAAATTTGCTATTTAGTTAGGTTGGCGACATTGGATTCCTGATCCTATTGCCTCCTTCCTGAACAACTAGGATGAGAGGTATGTGCCGCTGTGCCCAGTTTCCAAGACATAATTGAGACAGGGTTCCTGCTTCTTGCAATTTCCCTCCAGTGTTTTGTGGTTTATCCATGGACCTCCCTCCAATGTTGACATGACATGACAGGTACTTCAGATTCTGAGGACCAGTGTGTGTGTCACTTTCATTGTGTATAAGATACAAAGGCACATTACTTATGTGTAATACATGTAAAGGAGGTTCCCATGCCTGTGCAGCCATACTCTGAGAGGCATGGGTAGTTTATACTCTGTCTGCTGGGTAGTTTATCCAGCTATGATGACATCATACCGTGATGTCAGACTCATAAAGCAGTGGCCAGATTCAAAGAGGGACTACACACAAAGTGTTTAGCCAAGGACATGGCCGTATTTATTGCTCTATAAAAATCATAGGCATTAATATAGTTAGTTCATTGATTTAATCACCATACAAATGGGTCTCATTTTATATTATGATATACATAATACATCTTTTGGTCGGATTTTAGGCAGCTTCTCAGTTCTTAAACTATTGAAAAGATAAAGAGGCTACAAATTCAAAAGATCAAAGTCTGGTCTGGGGCTCACTTGTAATCCCAGCACTCAGGAGCTGGTGCAGGAGGATTGGGGCTAGGCAACACCAGCATGGTGAACGTGGTGAGTGCTAGGCCAGTCAGGGCTGCAGAGCAAGACTCCCTGTTAAAATAACCAAAACAACAAAACAGAAGAAGCAGAAGTAGACCCAATTTCAAATTTTTTTAAAAAAAAGCAATCTACTAGCACTTTTGGACTGTAAACACTTCATTTGTTTAATTGCTGTGCACATATAATTATTGGCAACACTCTATTTCGCGGCTCTCACATGAGAAAAGGCATGGTGGCCTCTTTTAAACAAGCTGGGGCTGGGAATGCAAAGAAGAAACTGAACAAGCAATATTTCTCACAAGCATCTCTGGAGAGCCATCTCAAGTGCCTGGGCTGCCGACAGAGAGGACTTGAGATGTTACTGTCTCCTCCCAAAATTGATTCTAATCCACGCCCCACACACACCCGTAGAAGCTTCTAGGTGGAGTGAGTGAAGGTTGGGCAGAACAACAGAAGTGGTGGGGAGAGGTCACTGCTCCAACTCCATCTACCTTTCTCAGTCTCCCTTCTTTATTTTATAGGTGACGGAAAGCTAATGAAATCATAGTGGAATATGAATAGATGATTAAACAGTTATTGAAAAATTAAATCTGATACTTACAGGTATTCTAGCCCCGTAGTCTTATTAAAAAGCAATACACCTTTATTTCAAGGGAAAGGATTTTGCACAGCACTTCACTTTAGCACCTTCGCTTAAATGCTATGTAAATGCTGTTAAAACGCAAGGTAGCTCCCAGGAAAGAATGCCCTAGTTTCAACATTTCTCTGGGATGAATTCATAGGTCTCATGTTAACATTCCCTACAGGACAAAGTGTAAAGTTCCTAGCTCCGAAAGCGGACCCATCTTTTCGGTGTTTTCCTCTGTCCCCCGTCTTCAGGGTCTCTGTCTCATTGCTTCTCCTCTGAGGGTAATGTGTCTGGGGATACACTCATCTCTTTCTTCCTGCTGCTTATGTGGTTTAATTTTGCAAAAGCCTCCAAAAGTCAGGCATCCTGGATAACTTTCTATAATTCTTCCATTCTGGAATAACAGTTTCTTCCGTTATTCCCAGTCTTTCATGTTACCCATTTGTTGCCTTTAGATAATTCTGCTTACTGTTTTAAATCATTTCATTCTGTTTTTAATCCATATAAACAACTTTAGAGGAAAAAATATTTTTAGTGACTGACTTTGTTAGAGTTTCTATTGCTGTGAAGAGACACCATGACCATGGCAACTCTTATAAAGAAAAACATTTCAATGAGGTGGTGGCTTACAGTGCAGAGGTTCAGTCCATCATCATCATGGTGGGGAGCGTGGCAGCATGCAGGCAGACATGGCATTGGGTACGTCTTGATCAGAAGGCAACAGGAAGGGGATTGTATATATGCAATGGGTGTGACACTGGGTGGTATCCTGAGCATAGGAAACCTCAAAGCCCGCCCCTACAGTGACATACTTCCTCCAACAAGGCCATACTCACTCCAACAAAGCCACACTTCTACTAGTACCACTCCCTATGAGATCATGGGGACAATTACATTAAAAAAAACCACAGTAACATTTGTTTACAGTATTTCTCATTGCTGTGATAAAATACCCAGACAAAGGCAACTTAAGGGAGAAAGGGTTTATTCTAGCTCTTGGTTCCCAGTTATAGTCTGTCACTGTGGGGAAGTTAAGACAACAAAAACTTCAAGCAGCTAAAAGAGGCCCAAGAGAAGAGCAGGGAATGAGTGCATGCGGGCTTGTGGTCTGGCCCTTCTCTCCATTCATCCAGTCCAAGATTCCTTGCCTACAGAATGGTGCCACATAAGCTGTGCAGGTTTCCAGCTCCAGCCCCATGCCAACCTAATTTGACAATCTATCATTGATACTCCCTTCCCCGGGTAATTCTAGACAGTTTCAAGTTGACAGTTAAAACTAGCCATCCCATTATATATGTGCAATGGGTGTGACACAAATAGCAAACAATATTTTCAGAACGACAACACATTTTCCCTCCTAACTCTTGCACATCTGCCCTTCATCTTGAGGCCATTTGGACTGCCATCTGTGTGTCTTTGTGTTTCTGATCTGTCATGGTCTAACAGCACGTTTTTCTCAGAAGTTGCTATTGCTTCTAACTAAAGCAATTATTTGACATGAATGAGATAGAATCCAGACCTCTTTCACGTCTTTCCAGATCTGACTTAGGTCATCAAGAATCTCATGTCATACTACTTTTCCTTTTCAGCCACACCCGTACTGAACTTCTGTTTCTCAGAAATAGTTTTAATTACTACATAAAAGCTTTATAATTCCTTCTCTCTTCTTCTTTTCTTTTTTATCTATCAGGGCCTGACTACTTATACATCAGATTCATTATGAGATGACATTCTAGAGGTCATCCCTAGCTTTCCCCACCAGATCTAGTCAGAGATGGGATTAATCCTTTCTCCTTTGTAATCTAATTGAAAAACAATTAGAGATCACACACTTGGGCCAGAATAAGATTCTGTTACATATTAAATTGTTACTTGTTTTTCCCCCCACATCTATTTTTCTTCCTTCCTTCCTTCCTTCCTTCCTTTCTTCATTTCTCTGTTACTTGTGACTGGTGCATGCCTAGCCACACATGTAGGCATATAGAAGTAAGATGTGCCAGGAATCATTTCTCCACTTCCACCATGAGGGTCCTGGCAACCCAGTTCAGCTTGCCAGGCTTAAGCAATCTTACTAAAATCCCAGTAGTTCCTTTAGACTTAACAGCAGTATCACTGGCTGAGGCTAGGTGAGCTGCCTCCATCTGTAATCTGGGCCACCCAGGAAGATGAAGCAGAGGGATTGCTAGTTCTGGCTAGCTCGAACTACATAGTTGAAACTCTCTCTCAAGATACAAGAAGAAAAGCCTACAGGTTTTATTAAGTTGTAGATCAGCCTCAGTGTTTCTGAGGACCTAGGATGGGTCTCAAGAAGATGCTTTTCTAACAGCTTCCTGGTGACATTAGTGATGCAGTATCGATGACTTCACTTGGAAAAAAGCGTTTGTTTATCTACTGTGCTAAGTTCTTGGTTCAGCATCTTCAAAGTGATCAGCTGAGGTACATGTAGAGTATTGACATTAATTAATGTACACTCAAGGACAGTTAATCATCCTTTTTACATTATTGATGCTCTTGGGGCATTATTGAACTGGACAGTGAACTGGCCATGGCAAGCAAACTGGGAATTCATCAAAGAATGATGATTGCATTGGTTTTATTATTACTGTGGCACAGGATGAAGTGGGCCATAAGCTATTATAGAATGAGTTCTTTATAAAAATATTCAATAAATATTCATTGAAAACAAACTTAGATGTTTTTTTAGATAGCTTCTATATAGAATGTTCTAGATTTTCCAACTCAGTCCTCTATATTCTTGGTATTCTTGCCAACTACTGAGTCACAACCCACAGCTTCCAATTCTAAGAAGACTTCTGAGGTGGCTTAAAAGGGATGGAAGGCCTCTGACCTTAGACATGTGGGACCATGTCCATTGGCAGACAAGGTGAAGAGGCATAATTTCACCAACCTGGGTGGTTGAGAATGTCTCACACCATGAAGGTGGTTGAGAACTCCTGAGGGAAAACATGGCTGCAACCCACTATAGGGCAGAAATGACTGAACCATGTTTTCTCCCCCTGTTCTCTTTGGAGTTGCTTTGCCTTACCTCAAAGGAAGCTGGGAGGTGTAGTCTTCTAGTAGGAAACTATCATTTCAAACTCTAAGGAGAGAGAAAAGTGGAGATACAGAAAAATGGGGGCATAGATTCTTTCTTCATTGTTTCCTGCTATGGAGGGTTGTTGTTGGAGGAGCATAGTTCTGCATTTGTTGAAGAGAAGGGTCATCTGGTCACTTAGCTGGAGGGGAGTTTTAACTTGATTGGCTGTGATGGATCATGCAAGTGCCATCCTGTGTTTCTGGAAAGACTTATTGAAAAGTAACCATTAAGCAGATGATTTGGTTATAGAGTCAAACTGAGATTTCCCGGAAAGGTGGAGGGAGAGGGAGGAGAGAGGTGGGAGAGATGGAGTGGGTCGGTGAGAGGAAGTGGGCACAGAGTTGACTCACAGTGACAGTGACTAGTCCCCCTGCCAGGAGAGCTGCACCAACATGAGCTAGTAGAAGCAACAGGGAGCTACAGAGCACCAAGGGAAGGGATCAGGAGAAAAGAGAGGACCAATGTAAGGAATCGTATCTGGCCTGGGGTGAAGGTTGAAGGTCCTTTGCAGCCAGAGTCTCTATCCACAGTGTCTGGAAGGGTCTTTTGCAGATGTATCAGGTCACAAACAGAACACACAGAGCTGTTGTCGGGTGAGCGCCATTGGGGGAGCTTATGTGGAGCATTTTTTTTTTTTTTTTTTTGGTTATAGGGTGAAATGCAGGAATTAATGTATTTTAAAAGACAGGGTAAAATATAAGGAAGAAAGAAGTGACCAAGGAGAGGAGCAGAGTGGGACGGAGCCAGAAGCCCATCCTTAGGAGGCCTGTGGTTGAATTTTTTTCTGTACCCTGTCTCTAGGGCCCCATCGCAAACTAGGTAGGATGCACTGATGTGGAAGCAGCAGCATTTGTGGAGGAGGGCACAAATCCCACCCTTAGCAGTAGCCAGATCTAGTCCCTTTTCATTTTAGAGCCCTGCAGCAACCAAGGAATCGAGCTGGTCCTGATGGATGTTAAGCTGATCTGAGGTTTCTCTGAGGATTTTTCTGAGGGCTGCTGGGACCAAGAGGTTAGTTGATTCAAGGAAGCCTTCAGCCTAGAAGTTAAATTCTGAGTTCTGAGTGGCAAGAAAAGGGATAAGTGGGACGGCTCATGATTCATTAGTCACCCAAATTGCTTTCAGGGTTTTGGGGGTGCTGATCTCTCTAACTGCTTCAAGCTGACATAGGTTGCCAATTGTGGGCAGCAGTCAGAGTGGTCTATCTAAGGGACCATGATAAAACTTAATGGACGGCAAAGATCTAGAACGTAAGTCAGGAGGTAATAACTGTACAACTCTGTGGAGAATATTAAGAGACAAAAATTACATCAAGATGAATATAAGTCAATATAAGGTTAAATGTAATTGTATAACTGGCCAGACCATGCATCAGAGTTCTGTAGGAGAATAAGGTAAGTGTAATTAGCTGTTTGTTTACATCAGACTCCTGCATAAAGAGCAAGAACCTGGAAGCTTTGTAAAAGAAGTCAGTTAAAGTCAGCATCTAATTGACAATTTAAAAGAGAAATGGCAAAAGTTCCCAAGTCACCACTTGGATATTCTGAATAACTTTCCAAGGCTGTGAGTTTGAAGACAGAGTACTTGGTGGCTCCTTTAATTGGGGAACATGAGTGGTTAGGGTATGGACCCTGGACTTAGCTTTGGATAAGAGGAAAAATTGAAAACCAGGGTAAAGGACACAGCCAATTGAACTAGCATGCAGGTCTCATACCACTTAGGTGGTAGGCTTAGGTATAAGGTTTTCTTGTTCACAGCATCTTCATATGTCAGTTCAGGAGACACTGAAGGCAGAGTAATTGCTAGCCTCCTCTCTGTTGAGACTTGTAGAATATGGGTGCAAACTCCAAGTTCCAGCACTGGCCAAGAGAATCCATCCCCTTGTCATGTGAGACATGAGGAAGAATTCATCTTTCCTGTAGCTAAGAAGGAGGTTTTCCTGGTCTGGTGTCCACAGCCAGAGCAAGTGAGAACCACACAGCTGGATGCAGAACCAGCAGACTTATTTCCATAACCCTTATTCTATAATGAGGCTAGCATGCAACTTACTCTGGTGGAATTGTGCTCCATCCAAAGGAACTGCTTGGGCCTAGGGACAGTCTGCCATTCCAGTACATATGAATTGAACCCAGTTTACTCAAGCATTCAAATTTTCATAGCCAGCTTTTTAAAAATATACCTGATTTTAAATCTTACTTTCCATAAAACAAACTTTAAGTTTACTTTAAATTTGTTTTGAATGACTTGTTTTAGGCTTAATTTTAACAACATTTATGAAAACTATATAATGGGAAAGATAAATTGATGTTACCATTCAAGCTTGTCTCTATAAATGAATTACACCTGTTTTTAGCATGACTACAAACAGTTCTGGCACCTTAAAAGATTTGATCATTTATCAGGTGACTGACCATTAACTTGTATATCTTAAATATCTTTAATAGTTTACAATAAGTTGGTAACTTTTTTAAGATTAGGATTTCTTTTTTTTTTTTTTTTTTTTTTTTTGGTTTTTTGAGACAGGGTTTCTCTGTGTAGCTTTGCGCCTTTCCTGGGACTCACTTGGTAGCCCAGGCTGGCCTCGAACTCACAGAGATCCGCCTGGCTCTGCCTCCCGAGTGCTGGGATTAAAGGCGTGCGCCACCACCGCCCGGCGGATTTCATAATTTTATCCCTGTTAGGTTTAAACCTTAAAAATTATATCCTTAAAAACTATATATATTTTTAATTAATGATCCTTTAGTATCAAAATAAACTTTATAAATACAGCCCACAGAAAGACTGGGAACCTCATTTTCCTGATCCTTTTTCAGTGTGCTTTGACAAAATATCAGAGGTTTTTTATATGACTCAGTTTCTCCAAATAGCTAAAAAAGACGAGATTAGACATATACCTGTTAGTCAGTTTCTCTTAGCCTAAATAGACCATTATAACCTTAAAAATGTATAAACTTTAATCATCAAAATGTTGTTCTTAAGCTCTATTTTTAAAATTAGATAGATAGATATAGATAGATAGATAGATAGATAGATAGATAGATAGATAGATAGATAGATAGAGATAGAGATATGCCCTGCATATATACCTATATGCCAGCAGAGAGCATCAGATCCTATTATAGATGGTTGCGGGCCACCATGTGGTTGCTGGGAATTGAACTCAGGACCTCTAGAAGAGCAGTCAGTGCTCTTAGCCACTGAGCCATCTTTCCAGCCCCAAGCCCTATTTTTCAAAAACCTTGTTCATGGTTTGTACTCCTCTGTTATTTTTTACTCTCAGTACAAAAGTCCTAATCCAAAATATCTTGGAGGACTGTTGTTGCCTTCTTAATCCAGGAAAAATAAAATAAGACAAACTGTCCTGGAGGTCTAGTGTTGCCCCCTTAGTCTAATAAAAAGGAGATACAATGATGAGCAGTGGACTCAGTAGGACTAGGAGTTTTATGGGTGCCACCATAATTGGTTTATACCACGAGGTCAAATGAAGCAAGATAGTGGTGAGGTCACACAGCACACCTTCTTTGTAACCTTAGTAAAGACAATGGCCAACTCAAATGGATGCTTTCTCTCATGAGGTCACCAGTTAAGATGGCGGTCAACCTCATGGTTGCTTCCATCCTGCTGAGGTCATTAGTTAAGGTGGCAGCAAGTCACATGACTTCTATTTACTCACAGTTGAACCCAGCTCCCTGATAAGGTGCTCCCATCAAGCACATCCTCACCTTTTTTTTTCTTCAATAACATCTATTTTCCTAAGCAAGAGTTGAATCCAAGTTATGTATATGGTATGCTGTAGCAAATTAAGATTACTTACACATAGACTTTTAACTATTAACTCCTTTTTGTGACAGATGTTAAGCTGCCCTTTCCTCCTGCTTGGAATTTTACAGGCTTTGAGACCACATGCCCAATGCTTTTCTAGATCCTGGGATAAAGTTTTCATTTCAGCAAAAGCTTCAAAGATATCTATAACCATAAACATTTTAGTAAACAAAACCAAGGAGAGGGGTTAGTATTCAGAGAACTAAAAGAACATATCCAGGGCTTGGAGGGACAGAAACAAAGGCAGGCTGAAGGCAGGAGTCCTACCCTCTCTCAGTTAGGAACTGTAAAGATACAAGTTTAAAGGCCCGGCAGAGGGCACCCTGCATTCCGGTGTGGGCAGAGTTGCAAACCAGGGCTGTCAGAGATTAACGTGAACTGGGAGTTTTACGGGTGAGGGGCCTCGGACCACTCTTACCATTTTGTTTTATGGAGTCATCTTAAATTAGTTTAGAAATTAAGATCAAAAGTTCCAAATTCTGGGCAGCGACAGTGATCGTCCAGCATATACTGAAGCCAGATTTGCATCGAAAGGCCAAAGAGAATTTCTGGTTTCAATTCTTGTAATTGCAGCTCCTTTTAGCCAGCAAACGGGCCAGGAGTGTCTTTTAGAGCAGATAATTTGAACCCTACAGTGGGTATAGGACGATGGTAAAAGCAGAGGTCAATATCCTGCTGTTCAGCATATTCCCCATGTTTTATATTGACCAAATGTGCCTGAAAAGTAGGTTGGGTGTCCCCCCAGATCCTATGATTCCTGGTTTAAGAAACTGCACTGAAAGGTTTCAGGGTGTTCCACTGGTGGAGTGGCAGGCCAGTGGAAAATTTCTGAGAGTCTCTGCCAGATTTTCACACAGCTAATGGAAAGTCCCCAGTGCCTTTGGCTGAGCAAATCAAGTCTAGACAGAGGCAGGCTCCCATGAACCCCCAGACCTAACCAGAGCACCTCTGAGTTTGATCCTATGAGTTACTTTTTTCTGGCATTTTGGGGTAGGTTGCATGCATGTTCTCGTGGAATGGTGCTTAGCCTCCCAGCTAGAAGGTCAGACTGTGTCCAGGAAAGAGAGAGGAGAGAAGGGCGGAGATGGAGAGTGAAAAGAAATGGTTGCCTGAGAGGAACAGGTGGCCTTCCCAGGCTTTCTCCGGCCTAGGGTTGGCAAACCTAGGAGAGCCAGGGAGATTTGTCCATTGGAGGATGTGAACAGCTAGTGGCCTCTGACTTCTCATCCAGGGTTTTGGCATCGTAAGTTAGATCTCTGAGGTGGCTTAAAAGAGATGGAAGGCATAGAAAGGGCAGTATCTGACTTTAGACAGGTAGGACTGTTTTCACTGGCAGATAAGGCAAAGGAGCTTAATTTCACCCCCATGGGTGGTTAAGAATTCCTGAGGAAAAAGAGATAACTATAATCCTTTGAAGGAACAGGAAGGTCTACAGCATGTTTCCTACAGTAGCCTTCCCCTTCCAGAGTTGCGTTGGCTAGCTGCAAGGGAAGCTGGGAGTTGTAGTCTTTTAGGAGTAAACTATCATCACATAACCTAATGTAGGGCTCCAGAACACTGGTTCTCAACCTGTGGGTCGCGACCCTCATAGGGTCGTATGTCAGGTATTTGCATTATGATTCACAAGAGTAGCAAATTTAGAGTTACTCAGTTGCAACGAAATAATTTTCTGGTTTGAGGGGTCACCACAATGTGATCAATTGTATTAAATGGTGACAGCATTAGGATGGTTGAGAACCACTGCTCTAAAGAATTACAGGTGAATATCAACCTGCACTACCGGTTGACCTGTGTAGTTGGAATCTCATCCTGAATAAAAATCTCATCCTGAATAAAAATCTCATCCTGAATAAAAACAGTTACAGCTGCCAGGCACTGTTGGCGCACGCCTTTAATCCCAGCACTCAGGAAGCAGAGCCAGGCGGATTTTTGTGAGTCTGAGGCCAGCCTGGTCTACAGAGTGAGATCATCCAGGAAAGGCACAAAGCTACACAGCGAAACCCTGTCTCAAAAAACTAAAAAAACAACAAAAAAAAAAAAAAAAAAAAAAAAAAAAAAAAAAAAAAAAAAAAAAAAAAAACCAGTTACAGCCATACATTTCCCCACCATCTGTGCAGACGCCTTCTTTTAACCCCGGATAGTATATGAGAAGTTGACATATGAAGGATTTAATTTTCAGCTCTTTGTATTCACACGAGGCTTCCTGTTTTGAGTTGTTTCTATTGTATAGCTGTATTCCTATTCTTCTCATTGGCTTTAAACCTTTGTATTTTTATGTTTACTCGTTTGTTCAGCGAATATTTTCTACCCTCTGCCAAGTGGCAGGCATTTTTGTCACGGAGGTGATGCTGCACTAAGAAAAATATCCTTGCTTCCTAGAGCCCAAAACACTGCATTTCCTACCATGCACTGTAATTACTGCCTTCCTCCCTCCCTTATCTAATTTCAGCCTCTGGTGGTACGTGTGGTATCTAGTTGCACTTTGATTCTGTAGCTCAATACCTAGTGGCATAGGATAGATAATCACACATGGGTAGTTAGTACTTACATGGTTCATTCTGATTATATTAGAGTGAGAAATGGAAGTGAGCGTCAGTGATTATAGAGTGCTGGTCCATGGCACGTGCACTTGTTAATATTCTGTGAGTTAGTGTTTGCTTGAATTTTAATTCTGATCAGCTCATCAAATATGGGAGACTTTAAATAATGATCCCAACTCCAAGCTTTCTTGGAAAAGCCCACATTCCTGAGGCTCTCAGGCCACCTACTCCTTGAGACGAAGAACTCTTCTCATCTCACTTCCCACTTTCCACTTCCCATTGCATCACACGGGCTATTTGTTTGAAGGGGTGTGGGGTGAGAGGACGAAGTTCTGTAAATTCTACATGAGTCCACTGAAGATGTCTTGGTGAGCTTGTCGCAACCTAACCAACAATGGAAACAACTTAGTCTCGTCTTCTCTTTTCTCTTAGTAATAAAGAATGCTAACAGGCCCTTGCCTGCATGTGAGCTCTCTAGCATGATGAGCCACGGATCTGTATTTTGTCTGAGTTGGTTTTCTACCTTTCACAGTAAATGGCTATTTACCAGCTACATTCTACTGTGATTTACATCTCTGTTTCCAGGAAAATTAAATCCGTCTGTCTCAGGAATTCTACCTTCCTTAGGAACTCTTTTTATTTGTCTCGGTTTCATCATATGGGATGAGAACACTTAGAAACAACTGAGTTAAAAGCTATTAGTTTGCCAAATAATCATGTTCTTGTTTTGTTTCAGCTATCCTTAAAAAGAAGAGGAAGTAAAGATTTGCCAAAATCCGAAAAAAAGGCTCAACAGACGCCCACAGAGGTATGTCAAAATAAAAATTTAAAGCACATATCAAGCGCCTCCAAATGGACATATTAATAAGCTACATTTATAAATAGACCTAATGGCTCGATAGGCTTATGTGAAACATATCAACTATGCACATCAACTATGTAGCTGTAGACACAGGTGGTAACATGTGTTTGGAGTAGTTGCTTAGAAGGCTAGCACCAACTAATATCATATGAACTTTACATGGCAAGCCCATGGCAACATGTCATTGGTGGGTTCTGCATTGCTTTGTTTGAAAACTGTACCAGAGTGCTAATTTCATTCGTTCATGATTAATGAAGTCAGTGGAATGACGGTCCCTATAGCATGTGCAGAATAAAGAATGCTGTGAGAAAAGATAATAGAAGGATCAGAGAAGCTGCTGCTGCTGCTGCTGCTGCTGCTGATGATGATGATGTCATTCTTGGTACCATCGACAAGGGAGACAAAAAGAAAGAGAGAAAGCATGAAAAATAAAGCTTAAAAAAATAAACGTAACATGGTCTGAAGACCGTTGGAACCAGAGAATAATGGATGAAAGATAAACTAGCATTGATGCAGTCTCCAGGCCTTGATCAGATTCATTTTCTCTGCCAGTTAAACAATTAAAGGGCAGGGAAAATCTAGAGTGTGGCAGGTGGCCGTGGAGAAGTCTCAGTCACCACAAACGGAATCAGCAGCTGAAGCAAGATATTTATTGGAGGATTGGGGGAAACGCACACGTGCAGCAGAGAAAGACCCTCTGCAAAGCAGAGGGGGCACTTGGAAAGCTGAAAAATCCAGTTTCTTCTTGGGGCCTGAAGTTTTAAAGTCCATGAAGAAATTTTCTCCCTTGACTTTAGGTTGTGGATTAGCCCACAGCTGTTGGGTAATATGTCCTGATCTGGCTGTGATCGTATTGAGCCAGTCCATCAGTATGGGGCCTGCTGTTGGGATACAAAAGCCAACTAGGCCTTTGTTTTAAGCTTTCAGACTTTTGTCTCATGTCAGGAGGGTGAGGAAGAAGCCAGCCATCTTGAAAATTTGCCAACTTTATTTCTTAGCACCCCCCCCCCCCCCCCCCGCAACCCCTGCATCCAGTCTGTCTGCCAGGAGGTCCATCTAACGCCTAGAATATTAGTATCACATAAAGTCTCTCATACGTGGAACACTGATTTAATTGCATAATCATGTGACATGAAAGCAAAAGGCAAAGTTTTTGGGGAGGAAGGGGGCCAGTGAGCAGGAGAAATGGAGAGAAGAGGCAATTATGGGGATCAACTATGATCAAAGTACAATGATATATATGTATGGAAATGTCATAATGAAACTCATTATTTTGTACCCTAACTAAAAAACAATTTTAAAACATTAGAAATACATTATAGTAAAAACTGGCTCTTAGACTAGGGTGGGCTAATGTGTGTGTCAGGTTTTAAAATAGAAAAGCAAATAAATATTTGAGACAGAAGTGGCATTGTGACTCTCCCAAACACTTAGCCAAATACTAACTTTAAGCGTCCAAGTTGGAATGTAGAGTACAAGTATATACATTTTAATAATTACTATTAAAAGCTTTCTCTTTAGGTAGCTTTAAGCAACATGATGATGCTTTCATTGTCAAAATTTGATACATTATCTACAGCCTTTCCTTAAAGCATAGCATTTTAAATATATGTTTCTCCTTTTGCTGTCTCTTTCCACCCTGTTTTTGGCTGGTTTTCTTCCTGATACTTACAAGAGAGCATTGCTAGAATCTCAGAGGCTCATTCTAAGATAGTAAAACCCTTTTCTCTGTCCATAAGTTCTGTCTCTGCCTGGACTTCAGCCACCTCACTCCAAATGCTCTGTGGTGGACCATTTCACATGCTGCCGGGAACACTCTTCCTTCCTGTTGTCAGCGATTAGAAGATGCCATGTGCTTCCCATCCTAAGATCACGAGTCAGCCTTAGCCAGTAAATCATGAGTCAGCCTTAGCCAGTAATTTATTGTTCAAACCTTGCTTTTTATATATTACACTTATTACGCTAAAGTGGACTCATTTTCTCAGCAACCCCCACCCTTTTTCCTGGTTACATAGACTCCTCCTTCAGGAGCATGTGCGAATCTTCCCACAGTAGACACCATAGCTTCCATTAGTTTCTCAGGACAACCTAATACCTTACAAAAAACAAGATGCCCCACACTCCACTAACTTTTGATTTCTCGGTATTAATTCCCTGGAAGGTATGTAGGTGTAGTGCCGTGGTATTGCAGATACTGCTATCATTTCTAACACATTGATTTTCAGACTATAATGTATCTCATTTTTAAAGTCCATCTTAGAAAGTTGATGAGGGGGGAACTGCCAGCTAAAAAATTATTCCATTTTTATAAAATTATAAAATGATTTGGTTGTTCAGATAGGTTGAAGACTATTGATCCACATACTTATGTTACTGTAAGCATCCCATTTTTGTATCATAATTCTTATTATGAATTGATTTGTCCTATTTAGGGCATTTTTTTTGTAAACAGGGACCATCCTATTCCACTTTGAATTATCTGTTTGTAGTGTCTAACACTTGGCATGCTCAGCACAGACTTTCTAATAATATCATATTGTTTTATTTTATATGTTGATTAGAAAATGTCAGGATACTTTTTATTTGAATCTACAGTCATGGCAATGTTATCTGGCCTAACCTACTACAATCTGTATAAATTTTACATATCATTTTGTGAATCTACTTTATGGTCTTTGATCTATTCCTTGTACCTTCCCCCCAGCAGCTCTATTCAAAATGAGAAATAATATTAAGTGGAAATTGAGAGCAGTCACCTTCAAGTCAGGTTACCTATCTTGAAACCGTTGTTACATGCTGTCTACATGACCTTTGATAAGCTACTCATTCATCCTGGGACTCTGCTTTCGTTTGTGTGTGTGTGTGTGTGTGTGTGTGTGTGTGTGTGTGTGTGTGTGTATTAGCTTCCAATATTAGCCTTTCAGATCAAAGCCAGGCTCACTTGCATCTTGATGGCCATTGATTGTCTTTATATTTCCTTCCTCATACATCGTTTTTTATCTTCCTATGAGTGAGTCTTTGACATGGGCAGAAATCACAACTTGTTTCCCGCCTCAAAGAATTTTGAGTTTTCTTGCCTTTTTTTTTTTTTTTTAATACAGAAAAGTGGAGCGTATGTTTTACCACTCAATTACTTTGGACAGAACAAATTCCTGTGGACCATTTTTTTTTCAATAATTATGTATGGTGTTTTTATGTTCAGTTTTAAATGCAGCCTGCAAGTAGGTTATAAGATAAAGAGACAGAAAGCACATTGGCATGCAGAGTTCTTAAACTCTCAGAGTTGCGTAAGCTAGCACACTTTGTATCTTGAAAAGACTTAGCTTCTAATAAGTAAATGAATTTCTGTGTCCACCTCCCCTTACTGCATGTTAAGACTAAGTCTTAACATGACTTAGTCACATGTAGGAAATTTCCAAGTCTTAAATATGTTTTTATTCCTTTGGGTAAGAGAGCTGATGTGCATACAAATCAGACATGTTTCTATCTTTGGTTTGCTCGACATAGCACAGTGCAGAATTGTTCTGCTCCACTCTGTGTTTTGTATCACACCCACTGTTGTGCTAATTAGATTAAAACCACACCATATGTCAATTAGAAGAAAGGTTTTTCTGTAATAGAAAATGAAGTTTCTGCCATATAGGTGACTCTACCCAGCTACCAAGTCTCATCTTGGTAGCTTTCCAATAAAACTTAGTGTACGTGAAATCACATTTGATATTGACTAGTCAGATATCCTCTCCGATTGTTGACCTACTGTGTAATAAGTCTTTCTCTGTCCCACCAGCTCCCAAATAATGACATTGAGACTTCTTATTAATTATGAAAGCTCAGTCTATAGCTTAGGCTGGTTCCTAATTAGCTCTTATAACGTAAATTAACCCATTTCTGTTAATCTATATTCTGCCACATGGCTCATGGATGTTACCTCTCCTCTTGCATGTCCTGCTTGCTCTGTGTCTCCTGGCGCCTCTGCCTTTCTTCTTCCCAGAGTCCTCTCTGTCCTTGGAAGCCCTACCTATACCCCCTCCCTAGCTATTGACCGTTTAGCTCTTTATTGCACCAATCACAGCAATACATCTTCACACATTGTACAAATATCCCACACTACTACATGACCTGCCAAACCTTTGAGCATTTCTTACCCTTGTGCCTTTCTTTTCTTCTCTTGTTTGGTTGCCTTCATGACTGCTGTAATAGTTTCAATCATCACATCAAGTCATCTTGTTCTGACATCCTTCGGTCAAATACAAGATTTCTCTAGGTTTCAGAGCATAAATTTTCATGATCTCAGCCCTGAGATTCCACATGTCTACTGGTAGATGTTTATATAGTCTCCATTCAACACTGTCCCATAAAGACAGCATTATAAATACCGAAATCCACATTCATCACCAGGAATTTGTTTCTCTTTGTTCTTTCTGTTCCTGAAGTCATCAGTAGTATCTACCAAGACCCTAAAGTTCAGAACTTCAGGGTTATTTTTTCATCTTCGGCTGCTGTGGTCTTAAACACTGTAAGGTGTCCTTGATCTCAAGAGCCTCCTGCAAGGCTGCTTCTCTCTCTTCTTCTGGAATGGACTCTCGCACGGAAACTTTCTGTGATGTATCCTTTTAGCCTCCACTCTGTGCATTACTGAAAGCTGTTTCACCTCAGCTCTCTGTGTTCTTCTCTGTGCTCATACATGGCTTCTCAGGGAAAACAGAGGGCAGCACATCCTAGTTCTTCAACTTTACCCCACTGTGCATTACGGAAAGCTGTTTCACCTTGGCTCACTGTGCTCATCCATGGCTTCTCAAGGAAAACAGACAGCAGCACGTCCTAGTTCTTCAACTTTACCTTCTTGTGCATTACAGAAAGCTGTTTCACCTTAGCTCACTGTGCTCTTCTCTGGGCTCACACAGGCTTCTCAAGGAAAACAGAGGGCAGCACATCCTAGTTCTTCAACTTTATCCCACTGCCCTAGTTTCCTTATTTGAGCTTCTGTTCTAGAAACAGCTCAAATGATAAGACTTCTGCAATCAGCATGAATATAGATTCTGCTCTGTCACCTACTAACCTGTGCTCTGCCATGATAAGCCTTCTCATCTGTAAAGAGGTAAAGTTCCAGCTGCTCTGATGGCTGGAGTGAGGCCATAAAGGTAGAAGGAGTGTGGCGTTCAGCCTCTGCCCCACTTAGCAGCTCTCCAGCCCTTCATTCTCTCCTTAGTAGTTAATAGGGCAAAAGCTCTGTCCCTTTTCATCATTGTTTCCAGAACCTCTCTAGCAGAAGCCTCTCTAGGTCTTCATCAGACTGCATCTCAAACTTCAGTGACCCAGAAGGCCGAGTAAACAAGGGATGCTTATTTCAATTTTTAAAAGAAGGATAAGGGATGTGGCTTGTTGGCAGAATGCTTGCATAGCGTTGCCAAGCGCTGGGCTCCATCTTATGCTGCAAAAACTATCATCTCTATCTATCTATCTATCTATCTATCTATCTATCTATCTATCTATCTATCTTATCTATCTATCTATCTATCTATCTATCTATCTATCTATCTATCTATCATCTGCCTAGCTACATCTCTGTTCATTTAAATAAGGAAACCAAAGTGAATTTTGAGAAATGATCTTTGGGAAAATATTCTTGAACATTGTATTAGTTACCATTTTATTGCTGTGATAAGTCATGACCAAGGCAACTTATACAAGAAAGCATTTAATTGAGCTTTCAGTTTTAGAAGGCTGGAGATTATGATGGCGGGGCAAAGGCATGACATCAGAAACAGCTGTGAGCTCACATCTTTCTTAATCCACAAACAGAAGACAGAGAGGGTACACTGGCAATGCCCTGAGACTTTTGAAACCCCAAAGCTCTTGGTGACACAGCTCTTCTAAGAAGGCTCTACCTCTTAATCCTTCCCAAATAGTTCTACCCTTAGTGACCAAGGATTCAGACTTGTGAGCCTATGGGCCCATTCTTCAAACCACTACAGCCATAATAAGAACTTGTATGAAAGCTCTTAAAAGAGATTTCTATTTCTTTGTTAGCACTTCAATTTAGTTGATGATTAGGCTTCCAAGACCTGAGTATGGATGTGTGAGAGGATCTTCACCAGGTCTATCTACTCCATTGTTTTTTCAACAGGCAGAGTCAACTCTACCCATTTGAGCAGATGGCAGTGCATCTTATTTCAGAAACCACACAGAGTACCTGCCAGTTTCACCTTGCATGGATCATTCTAGTGTGAGGCTTTCCGTTCTTTATGGACTTTGAAACAACTGTCCTTCAAATAACGGTAGATGGAAGATGGTTCCCTCACAAGGCTCAGGAGCCATAGCTTCAGAGAGAAGTGAAGTCATATATCACTCTTCTTCTCTCCCACTGTGTAGCCTTGAATAAGTCACCCAACACCTTTAGCCCAGGGAGTATATAAACAAGGAATGTATAGTTGATTCCTAATTATACATTCATTCTGACTTTTAAATCAAGTAATGTTTTCTTTTGGCAAAGAGCTGAAGAGCATCTGGTTCACACTCATGCTCAATAAATGGCGGTGAGTGAGTGCAAAGTGACTACATGTTCCTCGGGGCCAACAGGGTTTATATTTAGGGCAGTTTGGGGGAGTCCAAAATAAAAAAGAACATTGGCGAGAGAACCATGAAATGGCTGACAGCAGTAGGCACATATAATGATCCCTGAATAGTGGTGACCAAAATTCCCCCTTTTCCTATCCTCTTTTCTTTCCAGAACACACACACTACCTTAATTTTCAGTTGGGCAAAGAATGTAAGTGATGTGGAGAAAACACACAGCTCTCTTTGTGACATTAGGTAGTAATTACAAGGAAAAGGAAGTTATTTTTGCAGATGTCCTTTCTCGGTTTTCTCTATTTGCATAGAAATGACCTCCTGTCCTTTCCCCCCACTTTCCCCCTAATGAGGAGGACAATGAGGATTTGAAGTGCCAGCTGCAGTTCGTTAAGGAAGAAGCTGCCCTGATGAGAAAGAAAATGGCCAAGATTGATAAAGAAAAGGACAGATTTGAGCATGAACTCCAGAAGTACAGATCCTTCTATGGGGATCTGGACAGCCCTCTACCCAAAGGAGAAGCTGGGGGACCTCCCAGCACCAGGGAGGCGGAGCTCAAGCTGCGGCTGCGGCTGGTGGAGGAAGAGGCCAACATCCTGGGCAGGAAAATAGTGGAACTCGAGGTAGAGAACCGAGGCCTGAAGGCGGAACTGGACGACCTGCGGGGCGATGACTTCAACGGTTCGGCCAACCCCCTCATGAGGGAGCAGAGCGAGTCCTTGTCTGAGCTGAGGCAGCACCTGCAGCTGGTGGAGGACGAGACCGAACTGCTGCGGAGGAACGTGGCCGACCTGGAGGAGCAGAACAAACGCATCACCGCGGAGCTCAACAAATACAAGTACAAGTCCAGCGGCCACGACAGCTCCAGGCACCACGACAGCGCCAAGACCGAGGCCCTGCAGGAGGAGCTGAAGGCGGCGCGCCTGCAGATCAACGAGCTGAGCGGCAAGGTCATGCAGCTGCAGTACGAGAACCGCGTGCTCATGTCCAACATGCAGCGCTACGACCTGGCCTCACACCTGGGGATCCGCGGCAGCCCCCGCGACAGCGACGCCGAGAGCGACGCGGGCAAGAAGGAGAGCGACGACGACTCCCGGCCTCCCCATCGCAAGCGCGAAGGGCCGATTGGCGGCGAGAGCGACTCGGAGGAGGTGCGGAACATCCGCTCCCTCACGCCCACCCGCTCCTTCTACCCGGCACCGGGACCCTGGCCCAAGAGCTTCTCCGATCGACAGCAGATGAAGGACATCCGCTCCGAGGCCGAGCGCCTGGGAAAGACCATCGATCGGCTCATCGCGGACACGAGCACCATCATCACCGAGGCGCGCATCTACGTGGCCAACGGGGACCTGTTCGGACTGATGGACGAGGAGGACGACGGCAGCCGCATCCGGGAGCACGAGCTGCTCTACCGCATCAACGCGCAGATGAAGGCCTTCCGCAAGGAGCTGCAGACCTTCATCGACCGCCTGGAGGTGCCCAAGTCTGCGGATGACCGCGGCGCCGAGGAGCCCATATCCGTGAGTCAGGTACAGTTCTGCCTTTTGCGAGCCATGGCGATGGCGAGGCTGGCCCATGGAGCTGCGGTCCCTCGTGGGGCGTCTCCGACCCCGACTTCCACATCCTACCTTAGGGAAGTTCCATCTCATAGCCTTGCGGGGCTTAAAAGCCCCGAAGGCGCTTGTGTTTTCACACTGTGTTCCACCAGGCGGAGGTTCCCGAAACCCGACAGGTCATTAACAATTATTCCTTCCTGTTCTGCAGAAGGGGAAATTCAACACTGACACAGTAAGGTTTTGTGGAATGACTGATGGATTTTTAAATGCACATTATCATTTTTAAAAGGTCAACTTTTTTTTTTTCAGTATTTCCCTAACAGATTGGCTGTCATGAAAGTCCTCAATAGAAACCCTCAAGTGTTTATTTGAGGTTTGTGAGCAAGGTTCAAATTGAGTTTTAAGATGATAAAAATAACCAAGTAAACCTGGGGAAGCGATGCACACCTTAATTCCCAGGACTTGGGAAAAGTAGAAGCAGATGGGTCTCTGTGATTATAGGCCCCCAGGGATGCATAGTGAGACCCTGTCTAAAGAATGTTTTTTCTTCCTTAATTAAACAAGATTAACCAATCCTTCTGATGAATGTTCAAACTGGTAGTAAGGAGACATGATCTTGTGCCCAGAGCCCTATGGGTGAGACACATACAAGCTGCCCCTTTAGCTAAATTGAGGTAACACGGTGGTTATTTCTGGTTAGAACACCGTCAGTTCAGTAGTGGAGATCCAGAGTGAGAAGTCTGTAGCATAGCTTTAAGGCGATACTAATTCAAAGAAATAATAATAAGTATTCCAGCACAGGGGAAAGCAGCATTTCCCTCCTGACTTGTAGAGGCATACCGGATGAATGGGACTCAGCAGCTTTGGCCAGGTATGGTGGCCACTGAAAGATCACTGCATTTTGCCCACGTTAACCACATAAAAGATCTTTATGGAACCAAGCAGGCAGTACTGTCCCTCGCAGCAGCCCGTTGTCCTGTATCCATCGGAGAACCCACCGAAGTACAACAGCATGCATGGCTTTGAACACACTGGAGACACCGATCTTTAAAACCCCAGTTTATGCGCAGAAGCATGACATCAGATTACTTGCCTGTTGACCTCGGCTAGAGAACTTGCAGCCCCATCGCTTATCTTGCATGTTGCCATGCTTTGCTGTGGGGGCAGGGGTGGTGGGGTGGGATGGATTCTGATGGAACTCAATGGCTTTCACAAGGTTAAATGTTACTCTTTCCTGTTTAGTATGGTTTGGTACTAGTTTTTGGTTTTCATTTTGCAGGTTTTTTGAATACCAAGCATGTGGTGTTTTCGTCTATACTCTTGGGGGAATAGTTATTTATTTATTTATCAGAGTGAGAGAAAAATGCTGTTGATAATAAAAGATTTTAAGAATTTGCAAATATAGGCCTAACTGGGGAGAGATATTATTATTATTTTAGGTTGAGTCGGTGCTTTGATAAGTTGATATGAATATAAGCTTTAAAACGACTACTAATTAGCTCTTCTCCCTGTCTCCACATTTGCCTTCCCAGATGTTCCAGCCCATCATTTTACTTATTCTCATCCTTGTATTATTTTCGTCACTTTCTTACACAACAATATTTAAACTTGTCTTCCTTTTCACACTGTTTTTTGTACTGTAAGCCCCTTCATCGTTTACCGTTCCTTGTAGTGTTTTCAGTTGTTTTATTTTGTCCACCCTTCAAGACAAGACATCCAAGAAGTATCATTTCTGTAGTAACCGAGGTTGTAAAAAACACTGAAGACTGCATATCTCTGTAAAAAGACACAACTCATCTCACACTGTCAAATTCAATAGGAAACCCCAACAACCAAACGATTTTCAGGTAAGGAAAAGAAAGTGTAGCAGATTTTTGTGTAAATAATATTTTGCCCCTTTCTTCTGTATATGTGTTTTGTACTTTTAATTTGTAATTGACAGGTTAACTCAAAAAAAACAGACTAAGTCTCATAATCAATTCCTAGGAATGTAGTGTTAATTCAAACTTGGAAATATTTAACTTGGTCACATTTTCAAAAATCATGTAAGTATCAGTAAATGTTGATGTTTTGTAAATTATCTGATATAGATTATATAGATTTATGCACACGGTGTTACTTGTGTTAGACCAAAAAGAAAATGTGAGTGTCCAATAAATATCTGTAAAAAAATATGATAAATGCTGAAATGTAGTTCTCTTAGAAAGCAAATAATATGTTCTGAAGCTGATATGTTTTGTCCTCAAAGATTTGCTATGAAAACGTGAGGACCCAAGTTTGAATCCCCAGGCTAACTGATGAGTCTAACTGATCTTTTAGTTCAATAGGAAACCAAATAGTTCCCCCTATTTGATTTACCCCCACTTTCCACCAAATCAGCTGTCTCTCCACTTATGTATCATATATGAAGCTATGTATTGCTGACCTTGTTGCTGGGAGTCCCTTCTTTTCTATGATAAACTACCACACAGGACTGCCTTCACAGCAGAAAATATGCTAGCAATATAGCATGAGGAACAGCTTAAGAAGGGAAGTAAATACAGTTATCTAGAATGTTCTTGAGTTACAATCCAAACCAAGTGGAGCTACTCTGTAAACCTAGACTTACTTTGGTGAACCCTACATCCCTGTCTTGTTGTCTATACCTAAAGTCACCTGGGTGGACTCTATGTCTCAGAGATTCTACTCTGTCCATCTTGTTGGTGATTTACTCACTGGAATCCTGGAATACATAGAAATTCCAGCAGTGGACCCAGGTGTGGTGGCACATGCTTGTAGCCTCAATACTAGGGAAGCTAAGACAAGAGGATTGTGAGTTCAAAGTTAGTCTGAGCTATCTAGCCAGACCTTAGAAAGAAAAAGAATAAAAGAGATTATACTCTTCTCAGTTCACATATTGGTCAGTGGATGTGAAACTCTGTGATAAAATGAAGTATCTTGACCACAGGAAAAAGATAATGTGGGAAAGTTTTCTAATTAAAAATGTGCAGGTAGGTAGGCCTTTGGGATCCTAGGAACTTAATCTGCAGAAGAGTGTTTTCCCTAATCCCCCTACTGCTCCACTTCTCCTTAAATATTAGATGTAGGAAAATTTTGCTAGGGTTAAGTAGGTAAGAAAATTTGCTGTGAAAATATGAGGACCCAAGTTTGAATTCCCAGAACTCATATAAAATACTGTGCATGGGACATGGAGATGGACCAGCAAGGAAAGTAGAGGAGGAGGACATTCAACATCTTCCTCTGGCCTCTACCTGTGCATGTACTTACTTGCATGCAGTAACTACACACTCATACTCATACATACATACACACACACCACCACCACCACCACCACCATAACCACCACCACACACACCTCATAACTTACACACATTCTACACATACATATACACAACATCCCCCTCTGACCCCCGTAAGTGCATGTACATGCACAGTCTCTTACATACAGTACCTGTACACACACTGCATAACACACACACACACACACACACACACACACACACACACACACACCACATCCCCAACACACTACACATGCACATACATAGCACAAAACATATACATTCACACAAACACACAGCACACACACACACACACACACACACACACACACTTAAATTTAGAAAAACTTGCAGTAGTTGAAAAGTTCAATTTAACTGCTCTTAATGTCCATTATCTTTGTCTTTGCTTGGGATTTTTTTGTACCTTGATTACTTTGTTATAATTGTTTCTGAAGGAGGGAAAAAAAGTGTTGTCTGATGAATGGTTTACCAGCAATTGGAATCAGTCAATAGATAGATTTTTGTTTGATTTCGTGTTTCCCTTTGGTTTTCCAGTGTTAGTAGGTGGAGACCAGGGTCTTCTGTATGGCAGGCAAATACTCTACCATAGCATTACATGACCAGCCACATTTGGCTTTTAATCTTTAAATTCAAAAGGCTAAGGATTAGGTAGGTTTTCATAAGAAAATAAGAAAGAAAGGAGAAAAATTTTATGCTTGGTCAAATTAGTGGCACACACTTGCATCATAGCATTGGGAGACGGAGGCAGGAAAACATGGCAAAGTTGACATCAGCTTGGTTTACAATTTGAGAGTCTAACTCAGAACCAACTAGTCATAAAACAATAACAACAGCAGCAGCAACAGCAACACACCTCAAAAACCCCAATCTGTCTGCTAGATTTTTGGTAATTTTCTGAGCTACAACCTCAATGGAACTGAACATAAAAGTGTAGAAAATGAAATTTGCCTGAAATGTCACTTGGAGTCAGAGACCCCACAGCCAAGCAGTGGTTCTTAGCTAACTGTGGAGCCTCTGGAAATCCATGAGAATGCTTCAAGATGTCCCAATGACTGAGCAGTTCTCTACCGTGCTGGTACCATTTTTAAAAGATGGGGCTGGGGAGAAGACTTATAGCACTCAGTGCTCTTGCAGAGAACCCAGGTTCTGTCTCCATCACCCAAATGTCATCTCACAACTGTTTATCTACAACTCCAGCTCCAGGGGACCCAATGCCCTCTCTCTGGCCTCGGTCAGCACCACACGCATTTGATGCATGTACAGACATGCAGGCAAACAATCATGCACACAAATTCACATTAAGAAATAAGAGTAAATCTTCAGAAAGAAAGAAAAACTCTCTTCACTAATGCAATTTCTCAAAACTAACAAAATCAAAGAAGACACAAGAAATACTAATGTAGCAAGAAGGAGAACCAAGAAGAAAAGAATGTTGAGTACAGAGTCAGGCACACTCACAGATATCTAGATGTGCACAGTAAGTCAGACCCTCACAATGATCCAATATGCTGTAACAACAAAAGCCATAGGTTTTCTTAAGGTTACTGGAAATATCGGTGGTGGTAGTGAAAGAACTTCAGCAATGACTTGTGCTGACTGGACTAGACAAATAGCATCATCTTTAGATTTTTTTTTGGCGGTCATGTTTATCCTGGCCACAGCAACATTGATATGAACTCATAAGACTGATTTTTATACAAGAATTTTATGTGAATGTTACTTCCCAGCCACGCCTTCCATAGATAGAACTCTCCTAACATGTCCGGAAGGGGATAGCAGACTGAAACAGGACTGTTATGACTACCATTGCATATCCCGGGGCCTTTGGATTCCCTCTGACAACATCTGTAAACTTTAGGATGCAAATTTACTGCCCCGGTGAATTTCTAAGAAAACTATTTCTACCTTTGGCCTATCAGCTGTCCAGCCAGGTTTCTACTAGTGCTTCAACATGTACACACATTTATGATGGCCATTCTGAAAGTTTGTAGAGCTGTAGACACAAATGATTCCTGCTGTGTTCCTATGAGACACACACACACACACACACATACACACACACACACACACACACACACACACACACACAGAGGGGACCTGATGTGGTCTGTAATAAGTGCATTGGAGTCAGATAGTCAGAATTCAGTGTGTCAAAGAGAGACTGTGCTGGTGAGCGAGAGAGAGAAAGGTGGTCTCAGAAAACTACCAATGAAGTGACCTTTCTCCGATCTGCTTATAACGAGGCTCTTCTGTAGGACCCTAGTACCTAGAATTGGGAAGAGAAGTTAAGAAAGATGGTTCCCAAGACCTGTGAGGAGTCCCTAGTTCCCCCTCTTTCCATCAGCATCTCCCTCCACCACCACTACAAATACTCCCCCCCCCCAGGGTCTTTGATCTCATTGTGGTATTATTTTTGTCGCTTTGTTCAGCGAACAGTTATTTTATTTTTGCTAGTTTTAAATGATCAAGCTCACGAAATCTCCCAGTTGTTGAGACAAAGAATCTTCTATTCTCGTGTGTTCAAAGCTAAGTTATTTAAATGCCATGCTGGAAATCATTTTGTAAAGTAAAAATTACTGTAGAGAATTCCCTTCTATGGCACATTCTTGGGCACAGGAACAAGAGTCTTTGTTAATTTAGCCTAGGTTTTAGAAAAAACAGGAATCTGCTTGGTTATTTTTAAATAAAAATAACTGAAACTCATTAAACAAAGGGAAGTTTGGTGCCAAACAAGGAATGTGCCGTTTATGTGGTAGGCTGGGATGTGGCTGTTTAATTATCTGCCATTGAAGTTTGGAATGTCAGCCTGGCAGCTCAGCCTTAACTCCAAAAGTCTATGCAGTGTTTTAGCTTCATTCTCATAGAGCTATGACCCAGTCTCACCTGGTAGAATCTGGTGCCCTAATTGACTGTAGGGAATGAACAGGAAGTGGCAGAGGGTTAAATTAAAATGTGAGAGAAGTTAACTGTTCATTAAAATAATGGAATTCTGCACAATTAAAAAACAGTATCCATAAAGGCATATCCTCTAAAGCCCTCTTTACAAACCAGAAGGTACAGTAAGATAAGCAGTTTTGAATCTGTTTGTAATCTGCTTTGGGGTAGGTGAGATGGTTACAAACACAATTTGATGAAAATAACACTTTATGAATGTGTCCCAATATTCTCACTTGGATATTAGTGAAATTATTAAGGCCACTCCACGTAGTTAAAAGGGAGCTTTATTTTGTGGTGTAACTTACAAGTGAAGGGATAGGTAACAGGGTCTGGGAAAGGTGTGGCACAGTCTGGAGGTGTTCTCTGGAGAACTCTGCTCAGTCTACCTCCAGCGTCCAGGGTCCAGGAACCAAGAGAGCCCGCACATCTGGATCTCAGTCCTCTCTTGGCCCCACCTTGTAGATGTGACAGTTACTGGAGCCTTAATGGGGGTTGGAACTTCCAGATCAAAGCTGGAATGGCTACCCACTACACTTGTAAGGTTTCAGAGAGAAATAACAGAAGAATTCATCGTGGCCCATATGCACTGTGATGAATGCAGTAGCATCCAACATGTTTCTAAATAGTGCTTTTGTATTGCTAGTTAGGAGGGAGGAAGAAATGATGGCTCCTTTTTATGATGGCCATTCTGAAAGTTTGTAGAGTCATAGACACAAATGATTCTTTGCTATGTTCCTTATACATTCCATCCATGCCTTCTCTGCTTGAAATTCTATCTATCTATCTATCTATCTATCTATCTATCTATCTATCTATCTATCCATATATCCATATATCCAATATGTATATATATGTACATATTTATGGTCTTTGTGTATCAATCCAAAAACTCAGTCTGCGTATAGTTTGCCATTCTTTTTCATGTTTTTCATGTTATAGTTTTTGTTGTTATATTTTTTAAACACCTGCGATTTCATGTAGTATTAACTCCTGAACAGAAAAAAAAAAAACCACACTTTTAAATTTATCTATTATTTTAGAATTTCCAAAGTAAAGCTTTTACATGACAAAGTACCCAAACTAATTTATTCTGGAGTTCAGTTGCTCCCTTGGAATCTTAGCACCTTCATTTGGAGGTTTATCACCTTCTGGGGTCGGGCTACCACGTGGAGGGCCTTCCTATTGTTCTCACATGCTTGGACTCCTTGAAGAAAAAGCCACAGTGAAGCAGGCAAAGGAAAGAGTTGGAAAGAAGCGAGCATCTCCACAGTCCTGGACATGACAGTATTGATGTGAGAACACACTCAGGAGGTAAACTAATGTCTCTGATCATAGCCTGACTTTAGAAGGAATGAAACGGATTCCAAAATATCTCCTTGTTTGAAATTACTGACTTTTTAGGAAACAAGTAGATTCAAAATATTACAGTGGGTTAGGAATATGATTGTGCAAATTATTTCAAAGGCACCAAGACCCACAATATACTATAAGGGTCAGACATGGACTCTTTAGCTGGTATACTAAGTGCCTACTGTATACAGACACTAAAGTATCTCTCCACTAACTACTACAACTTTTTTTTTTTTTTTTGGTTTTTCGAGACAGGGTTTCTCTGTGTAGCTTTGCGCCTTTCCTGGGACTCACTTGGTAGTCCAGGCTGGCCTCGAACTCACAGAGATCCTCCTGGCTCTGCCTCCCAAGTGCTGGGATTAAAGGCGTGCACCACCACCGCCCGGCAAATACTACAACTTTTTAATCTCTCTTCATGGACATATGAGATGTTTGCAGACAAGCTTTCCTTTGGAGTATTATGTTTACAGGCTCACATGGACTCGCTGAGATGCCTTCACATTGCGGGATGAGTCTGGCAGCTGTAGAAGTCTTCTGATTACATTAGGTTCGTAGGTTACACTGAAGAGTGTGACCTCAGGCTTCTCATCATTATGACTTTCTGGCCTCAAAAATCAAGCTCCCACACCTGCCTCTTCCGTTCCAGTCACTGTTCCTTTTTCTCACTCATGACCTATAAATCAAAGAGATGACCAGCCCAAGCTCCCATCAATGCTTTGGCTTGTTTGTTCCTTCCTGTCTTTTCTGTGTGTCACAGGTTCTCCTTTTCTGTGCCCTCTGTGAAGAGCCAGCAAGCGTCTTCCTATATCACTAACATTTTAGCAGACAGCTTTTGGAAATATAATGCTACTGCCCAAGAGTGGTAACTCTGACACTTTTAGTAGAGACCTTTGGGCTGTGCACTTTTTAGAACACTATAGATTAATTCCTCTTCCTCCAAACCACACTCCCTAAATGGCCTATCTGAACCAGGCTTGGCCTCCAAACTTACTAACAAAGAGAAGCGACTCAGGGTGGCCCTCTTGTGGTGAACACTGACTAGATACCCTTAGCAGAGTCCCTTCGTTATTTTGATTCTATGGTCATTATCAGTAAATCAAAGATCTGTAAATAATATAAAGAGATGCTAAACACAAATTTTAAAACTTAAAGAAAGGCCTCTTTCTAATTTTTAATTACACATATTTATCAAATGTTTCTTTTTTTTTTTTTTTACTCAGAATTTGCACCAGCACTTAAGAAAAAAATCTGATAGTTGAAGGTGCTTCTTTGGACTATTTCTTACATGTGGAAGTGCCTCTATATAAGCTCCATGACAGATCTGCGTGACGAAAATATCTATCGACATGTCACCAGATCCAAAAATAGAAGAAGGAGCCAGCATTCCATGATTCCAGGGGGAAACATCCAACACTGGAAAAACAGTGCACTAGATGAGATATAGTATTCTAAGTATGTAACTTCTAAGGAAGAAGCGTTCTTTGTGCAGCTATCCCAACTTTTACCCAGACTCAGAGCCTCATATGCATCTAAGTCATTTTTATTCTGTTAACACACACTTAAAACTCTGCTCTTCTAGGATGCAGAGACGGTATGATTACACTTGACAGGGGAGAAAAAATCAAAAACCTAGATCTCCACATTGGATGATCTGATTGAAAAAAAATTCAAAACAGGGGAATGTTCCAGCTTTTATATGCAGTTCAATATAAATCTCTGAGCACTGAGAGCAATGGCCGGCTGCAACCCTAAACTGAGTACTGGGTGGAACGCTATACTTAACTACCAGAAAAGGCTCCCGCATCTATTTGTTGGTGCATTTCATGGATGTGAAGAGTCATGCTGCAGAGCCCATTTCTGGGACTCTTCTAGAGTTGACAGCTTTTGACATATATGGGTTTGTCTTATTCTTCAAATCCCCACAGTCTGAGCTGGGACATTGTTGTTTCTCTTCAGTGTTTTTTTGTTTGTTTGTTTGTTTTTTAGTGAAAATTTAACTGAAATATCCCAGATCTCTTTTCCTTACGAACTAGAAAGAAAACTTAAGGTTTAAGAGCTTTTCTGAACAACTGAGGCCATGTACATTAAGAAATTGTACAAGACAGACATTCTTCTGGAAGGAATGACTACCTGAAACACATTACTTGTAGTGCGGCCTCCGACATTAGCATGAAAAGAATGATCTAATTTTTTCCCCCAAAGTTATCTGTGCCCCAGTCAATTTTCATGTAATTTCTAAAGAGAACAGAAACACAGTGTTCTTTTTACTACTAAATATAACTGAATGGTAAAGAAGGGAGGAAAAAAAAGTATACAAACATGAAGACACTCTCCAGCCCTATAACAGCCTGAATTGTCCTGGTTCAAAGAGAGTAAGCAAATAATTATTTTGGGGTGCTTAAAGATCACCCAGCAGACAGAAAACTATAGAGTGTGTCATGTCACTTGTAAAGCCATACTGCTGTGTTTACGCCCAGATGTTTTTTTCAGCTACTGAGCTAGAATTCTTATGTCTTTGTATTTTTGGTCCAGAATTGTTTTTTTTTATAGCTAAGGACACAAGCCTCTTTAACATTTTATTTACTAATTGTTTAATTGTCATGTACTCCCCCCCCCCGTGTGTGTGTGTGTGTGTGTGTGTGTGTGTGTGTGTGTGTGTGTAGAAGCACTTGAGTAGAGGGCAGAGTACAGCTTTGAGGAGTCAGAGTTCTCACATCCCACCTTGTTGCCATGGGGTATCTAGTTTCGGCTGCTATGCCGAATATTACTAGCTTCAGGACAATTCTCCTAACTCTGCCTCCCATTTCTCCATGGGAGTGCTAGGGTTACAGATGCACACCGGCTCATCCAGGTTTTCACACCAGGGATTGAAGTAGGGATATTAGGCTTACATAACTAACGCTTTTACCCATGGAGCCATCTTTCTAGGCTCCAAGCCTTGATTATCAAAATAAGCACTCAGCTATATGACTTTTATGTCATACTTGATGGAGAGACTATCACCTCCCTTGATTCAACATAGAAGAAAACAGAATTTGACAAAGCCAGAAACCATCAACATACTCTCCAGTCACAGTCAACGTCCTTATCTCTAATCTTGGCTTTTGTCTTTTGAATTGGTTAGAATTTTGAATTTCAAGGTGCTGCACTGGGAGTGAGAGGTCCTGGATTCTATTTTTGTCTTCATTAGTATTGTGACCTTGAGCAGACGACTTCACGTCAGGGCCTCTTCCTTCACTGTAAAACGAGAAGGTTAGACAGATGACTTCAGAGGCTCTTTTCGGCTCTAAATTCTGTTAACTCTGGAAACACCTGCTGGTGTCATTTACATGTTCAATATCCCTCTTTCACTTTTCCAAAATGTTCTAGTTTGTGGATAATGTCATCACTAGTACAAATGCTTTTAAATCCTCTTTTAATAATTTGCTGTATTATTTCTTAATAGCAGCTAGTGCTTCTCCATTTCCTTTTATCAAGATATTTGTGTATATTCAGTTACACTTAGAAACTGGATTAGCAGGCATTCAATCATGAGTGTATAATTCTTTCTAGAATGAGAGCAATCACTTGGGTGTGTTTCTTACTTTAAGGTGAAATCAAGTGCTCAAATGGCTTATAGATAATCATATGGCATTACACAATAAATCACATGTTTTCCATAAAAAATGTTCCATTATTCTAACACCTACTTAAAAATGTCAAATGGCTTAATAAGTAAAAAATATTGCCATTATGGTGGGACGGAGTACACCATCATCATTCTTTTCAGTTCATGTATTTTGTGCACATAACAATAGCTACTCTTCTTTTAAATGGAATTGTTTGGAAACTCTTGAAAACTGTTTTGAACAGTTGTTGCTTTTGTGTCCTGTCAGTTAATTTTCATATCCATGCCAGAGAGAAAGAGGCAAAGACAGGGAGAGACATAGAGATAGAGAGAGATTAAGAATATATATAATATACATATTATATATAAATATATATACATATATATAATTATTTAATAGCTAGGGCTACTAAGTATTCACATGAGTGTTCAACATGAAGTAAGTCCTTGCTCGCAGTCTACATACAATACAATTACCTGACATGAAGCTAATAAAAAGGACTATAGATCTTTTTTACCAGTAAAAAAAAACTACTGCCCATAACCCTTTTTTATTAGCACAGGAAAAGGGACTATATGGCAGTCAGCACTGGGGGAGACTGAAGTCCGTAGCACAACATAACTTCAAGTCAGCCAGATGCTAGCTGGTAGAATTTTGGGACGAGTCCTTTTTCTTTCTTCTCTATGGTTTTTGTTTGTGAGTTTATGTCTGTTTATTTGGAGAACAGGATCATATGGAGCCTAGGCTGATATTGGCTTTCAATTCCTAATCCTCCTGCCTTCACCTTTGATGTTCTGGGACTCCAGGATCATGCTGATGTAGAGTCTTAAATTGACTTACAAAGAATGCACAGAAACTGAGTGGTTTGGAATGAGAGTCTACAGAAGCAATGTTTGATAGTTCCAGTTGATGGTTCTGAGCAAACTCCCTCCTTCCCCCTCCTGTTTGCATTAGTAGCAAGGCAAGCAGGAGCAATGTGTATATATATGTTAGTTTAAGGCAGAGACAGAGGATGTAGGCTCACACAGTTAAATGATGGCAGAAGAATTGAAACCTAGATCCCCGTGACAAAATTCCAAGCTCCACAATTAGGGAAACTGGTTCCAAGTCTTACTCCGCCTCACAGAGGCGTTTCTTGAGCCCTGTCAAGATGCTTTAGCTCTCTAAGCCACGGATGTAAGAAAGATCAGGTTAATAATAACTGCAGAGACAGTTGCTAAGGGGGGTAAACTAACAAAAAGATCCACTTGAAGTCCTTACCACAGAGCCTTGTATAAAACTGCTCACAATGAAACACTGCTGTTACTGCTGTAACTATTATGGTTGGTGTTGCTGTTGGAATTAGGAAGCCTGGCTCTCTAAGCATTGGCAAGCCTTTCTTTCAGTTATTCTGCATATATTAAAGTCCTGCTATGGAGAAAAGAAGTCAAAGCTGAGGTTGGTGGCTTTTGACCGTAACTCTGGGACTTGAAAGGCTGAAGCAGAAGGATTGTACTAAGTTGAGACCAATCTGGGCTACAGTAGTGAGCGTCAGGCTAGCCAGTGCTACAAAGTAAAACTTATATTGCATAAATTAATTAATTAATTAGTGATAAAATTAAATACATTTCATTTATTTCTGCCATGAGAAGTTTACCATTATTAAACATTTTAGCTACCTATGAGAGAGTACCTGGAAGCAGGCTATATATATATATATATATATATATATATATATCAATCATGCTTCAAATACCATGATATACAAGTGGGAAACTTCAACTTGAAGGCAAGATCTTGTTACTTAAAATTTAGTGTAGGATATTTGCTGAGTTAGCCTCAAAATTATCCTAGAGATATTACTGGCTGAATTAAACCATCAGATGCCTGGATATATAAGACCAAATACACATGTACACACTCTCAGACACACACACACACACACACACACACACACATCAAAAACAAACAAAAATCGTAGATAACTGTGGGGAGACAAAGTTGTCTTACATCTCCAAAACAGGTCTATTTGATCTGGTCTAGAGAACTTAGACTTCTCTTATTTCCCCCCCTATTTGGACTGTAGCATACCTCAGCTGGGATCAAGTATTTGGGCATCTCACTGTTGATGTTTTCCCTGCCCTCCCTTAATAAGAAGTATCACCCTTTACTCTGGGTTTTAGTTCCTCTATGTAAAAACATCACTGTACTACAGATACAAGCATATTGCTTTCGTAGAATCATAGAGATGCGAGGCTGCTCTTTATATATGTCCCATTTCTATTTTATGTAAAGGCAGACATTCAGTATATTTTCACATAATTTTTTGACTCATTCTCGTTGGTGTGTGTGTATAGTTCAGATTTTTCTTTTCTCACTCTATGTGATAGGTTTTTCCACTTCATCCCAGGCCAAACTTACAAAGGCACCGAGGACTACATCCTGTTACTCGCTAAAGGGAGAGAGGGAAAGAGAGAGGCTGGAGAAAGAGGATATCTAGTTCTTGCTCCTGAGAAATGAGTTTACTTTCAAAAATAAAAAGAAATCTAAATATGGCCATTATCATCATGTGCCGTTAACAAAGCAGCTCTCTCTTGGCAAGTTTGAAAATGCTGGGCTCCATTATAAAAGTTAAAAATGTCCTGGACTTGGAGTTGTTTACCCAGAGTGGGAACTGCTCTAAAGTTACAGAGCTCTGGTTGGAAGCACTGGCCCGAAGGCCGCCTCCTAGTCCCTGACGTCACAGTAGCCCCAGCTGCTGTTATGACACTGAGCTGAGTGGCCCTTTGATGGTGAAGTTTGTAAAGGGGCTTGTCAGAACCGCTGTGGGGATGGACGGACTTCGTTTTCAAAAGGGGTCCTTGAGACTGTTCTTAAAGACAACTAGCTCTCTGCCCCACTTCTTCCATTGCTAGACTGAGCACACAGAGACTGACCTGCTGCAGGATTGCCCCCAAGTACAAGAAGGTATGTTTCTTTCTGGCAAATTTGAAAGCAAGACACTGATTCTGGCAGGATTCAGATGGGGCTGCAGCTGCTGCATTTTAGACAATGGATGAGGTTTGAGTAACGTGGAATTTCAGCATCTACTGTACTGATTGATGCCTATGTCTGGGATTTAGGACAGTGGGCGGGATATGTAACGGATTCAACTGACTTGGGGAAGAAGCTGTTCAGCTGCTGTGGTGGTGGTGGGGGGAGTCCCAAGCTTGGACTAATACTGCTATCCTCACTCGAGAATAAGTTTCTCACTAATACTCAGTACTTCACAAAAACTTGGTACAATTTGTGGCAGGATGAAGTTATGTTTAATATCTGCAAAATAAAATTCACAAACCCTGAGTTTGCTGTTATTTGAAATTCACAACAACAACAGAAATGTAATTTCATCCAAGGTGACTATTAGACTCGAGGATAAATGTTCTGTAATGTGAGCTCAGAGGCACTGGAGTCTTTGAAAAATTGCAGCAGTATACCCTCTGCTCAAGGTTATTACTCTGAGATCGTTGCTTCCCCAAGCCAAAAGTTGCTGTTTTTAGTCAAAGCCTGTATTTTATCAGTTAAGGAAACTAAAATTGATGTGTCTATAGCTTAGACTGGAGAGTCATGTAACTGGAGAACCAAGAATAAAAGATGGTAACCAAATGAGAAAACAAAATTGATTTCTTTGGTATTGGATGTGCTGTATCTCTTTGATCTTGCCGGAAAATGAGGATCAGGCAGAACTAGCAATGAATAGCAATGATTTTTTTTTTCCGTTTTATCTTCCAACAAAGTCAAATTGGCAGGTCTCTGGATAGATGCGTTTGCTGATGAACAGCACAAGAGGAATAGGATTCCTTAAGTGCCTGAAATGGTATCTATCAGTGATTAATAATAAACTGGAAAGTGAGCTAGGGAACGTTGGAGACAAGTGATGCCATACTTTGAGGTTTAGGCATGGGGTTTCCTAATCCCTCAAAATTCATCAGGAGCAAAGCATTGTCAAGCCAAGTGATTTCTTCTAAAAATTGTGATGCCGGCAGTGTCTGCTGCTTCTGACGTTCCTTCTGGAGTATGCATCCACATGTGCATGAAGAACTTGAATTATATGACAAGTGATATGCTTAGAAAAGGATAATAAGGGGGCACAAAGAAGCACTCGGAGCAGAATTCTCCTAGGACAGAAGTAGCAATAGAGTGCCCTCTCCTAACACTGTATGGTTCACTTGGCTAAAATCCAGTTTTCAGTGGGCGTAATGGAGTTTGAAATGGTCATAACTGTGACATAGAAAGAATTGAGCATGCCTCAGGTGAAGAAGTGTGGCCATGACCAAACTGAGGCAAAACTGGGTGGGTGAAATGGCAGTAGTACATCTTCTGCCCAAGGTTATTACTTCTAGATCTTTGTTGTTTTTAATCAAAGCTTGTATTTTATCATTTATACTCTGTGATGCTCTTTTGCTTTTCTTAAATTTTGCTCCCTGGCAGGGCTGAACCATGAGCGGAGGAACCATTTTGCTTCTCATCACTTGTGCAACCCGCTCTTAGTTGTTTACAATCTTGGCTCCTGGCCTTGGGGAGAAGTAGGTTAGAAGGGATTACACAATGCCAGTTTAGTGTTGCTGGGGGAGGAACACGTGTGACTAGCAAATGCAGCTACCTCCGTCCTTCCACAGTGCCTCTAATAAACTTTTGTTCTGAATGAGATTTGGGAAAGCTAAAATGAAACAGAGAGCAAGGAAAAAGGGGAAAAAGGATGCAGAATACAAGAATCCTTTCTTCTCTCCCACATAGATGCCAGAATCAGTGGGAGGAAAACAGTGACAGTGAGCAGAACAAAGAGAACTTTTCTATTGGCTTCAGTGGTGAGCACTAAGTCTGAGCTTTTGAATGTGCTGATCCACTTGACCCTGAAACTTCTCATCACAGAACATGCTGTCCCCACACAATTGACCCTTTAGCTTGACATCTTAAAAACTTAATTGAGAATGACAACAAAAGCAGTTTCATATATTTATTCAACTTTTTGATAGCACCAAATTGTTTTGTACTACATGCTTGACTTGGCATGCATCCTTAAGAAAATTAAAAAATACTAAGGCAAGACATGATCAAAGGGAATATCAGAGACTGTACATTTAGACTTGCTTCTGAGGACGTAAAATTCACAATGATCAGTTTTACTTTATGAAGTGGGTTACATGGAAATGGGTGAAGGAAAGGATGAAGGGAAAGAGGGAACATGAAAGACATGGGGGAAGAAATCATCATTTATCAAGAATTCATTGTAATTGTAGGAGATTCTTATTACACATTCTCTCATTTGCTCACTTGCTCTTCAGAATGTTTCTATGTCCCCCACTCCCACCTACTTTGTTTTTAGAAGACAGTGCAATATCTCCTGCTGTGTTACAGTGGATATATATATATATATATATGACTACAAGACTGAGATGCTAGCAAAGCTAAGGAAATACTCCCACAAAAAAATTGGCAGACTTTGCTGTACATAAACTTTTTTTGGTAAAGCTTCCCTTTTAATATGAAATCATTAGGTTTCAAAGGTAGCCATCACCTTTCATGAATTAGATTTTACTCTAGCTCTGGAAAGGGGAGGCTGTGTAGCTCAGCCCTTTAACACTAGCTGACAATTTGACACTCTGAAGAGAAGCTCAGGATTCAGGCCTTCGCAACTGTTGCCTGGGCTGACGTACTCCTGTTATTAGGGACAAAACTGATCTGGGGTATTTCTGGATGATCTTGTAGACAAAAATAGAAGGGCTTGAGACCTTTAAACTCTGAGGGGCCCGTGGTTCTGTAGGAATTACAGTGAACGAAAAGTTGTACCCATTGTGACATGACAGGAAAGCGTTGTGAGAATGATTTCTGAGTATTTTCAGTTTTAATCACTGTTGGGACAAACCATGGGACATAAAACCTCCTTTCTGACGTTCTTGTCATATCCCCACCCCCTTTGTATAAATTTGGTTAAATTTGTCATTTCCACATGATATCTCAGACCTCTCCACTTTTTTTTTTTTTTTTTTTTTTTTTTGGTTTTTTTTGAGACAGGGTTTCTCTGTGTAGCTTTGCGCCTTTCCTGGAACTCGCTTTGGAGACCAGGCTGGCCTCGAACCAGACCTCTCCACTTTTCCAAAGAAGTCCCAGAGGCAATTCTTTACAGCCACTGAGATGCTTCCAGCTCAGTTTGTTACAGATAGCTTTGAAACAGTCTTCCACTCTCAAAACAAACCTAGTCTGCGTTTCCTGGGTATAGGTTTCAGATGGACCTATATTCAGATGGACAATCACCAGATTGTCAACAATAGCAAAAATTATGTCAATCAACACGAAAACCCAAATTCTGTAAATTCTTCTCTATCTTTGTTTTGATAGATCTTCACGATTTGGCTTTACAAGTGGGGAGAGTAGCAAAAGGCAGCCAGGAATAATGGAGAAGAAAATGAGATTAGAAACAGAGCATGGGTGAATGACACAGGGGTCAGGAGAGCATGTTTGTAACTAAGTTTGAAATTGTCTACAGTGAGTGCCAAGGAAATATGCAGAAACTATCAAAGTGTCATTGGCAAATGTTTTTCGACAAACTGTAGATCTCAACATTAATAGGTTTTTTGTTGTTGCTTTTGTTTTGTTTGTTTGTTTGTTGTTTTAAGAAGCATAGCCTGCATAGTCATGTTTTCAATTACTTCTAGACTATAATAATGCAATCCTATCTTGACTGGAGAGGCCTGACAAAAAATAACATTATCTTTCATGGTCATCTAATATATGAAGTGTGAAATATGCATCTGTCTTTGGTGAATGAAATATTGTTCTTGCTACATAATCATACAGACTTAATTCTGCCAGAAACACCACAACATTGACTATTGGCAGATTCTTGCACAAGTAACAGAAA
This sequence comes from Peromyscus eremicus, assembly GCF_949786415.1. Taxonomy (NCBI): domain Eukaryota; kingdom Metazoa; phylum Chordata; class Mammalia; order Rodentia; family Cricetidae; genus Peromyscus; species Peromyscus eremicus. Next base: position 27,730,902 of record NC_081424.1, on the reverse strand, counting down.
GGTTAGAGCATTGTGGCCATGGATTAGTAAGCTGAAGAATCAGGGTTTGGGATTTTGTTTGGGTTTTGTTTTCTTCTCTTTCCAGTGTGTGTGTGTGTGTGTGTGTGTGTGTGTGTGTGTTGTGTGTGTGTGTGTGTGTGTATGCACACACACACACACATGCTTGCACACATATATGTACTGGAGATCAGCCCAGGGACTTTGACAAGCTAAGCATGTTAAGCATGTGAGCCTGATGAGTTACACATAATACTCTGTTACTTAGTGGCATAATTATTTTAAAGAAAAACATTCATTTTAATAAGCTTTTCTATTCACTGCAAAGATCCATGATTTTATTAATAAAAACATTCTTCAGATAAAGCAAGATTTTTGAAGTTCAAAGTCATTGTTTTAATTTCTCAAATTACTGTACACTTATTATAGTATCTGAAGTTCATAATAATGCTGTGAATATCCTCACTTTAATGTAAATAAAATATCAAAGCTTATAAGAGAATTATATATCTGGTCTTTTAAGGTTAATTTTTAACTTTGTGTATATGTGGGGATGGGCTATATGCATGTGTCCATGTAAATGCCCACAGAATGCAGAAAAAGCTGTTGGATCCCCTGAAGCTGGAGTTACAGATGGTTGTAAGTCACCCTATAAGGGGGCTGAGAACCAAACTTGGGTCCTCTGTAAAAGCAGTTTGCAACATTAAGGTTTGAACCATTCTTTATAGCCCCTATATCTGGTATTTTAAATTGTCTCATCAAACCGTAATTTATTCATATCCTGAATGTTAGAAATCAGGTCATTTTGGTAACTACTTAGTGTAACATAAGAAAGCTTTTCTTCAGTTTTCTATAGTTATTATTCTAGACATGTATAATCCAGACCATGAATAAGTTGTAAAATGTGTCTCATAGAATAATGATACTTTAGATTTTATATGAGGAAGTAAATAATGACCTTTTTTTCACTTTTAAGATTGGTATGGTTTCTTGCTAAGACACGAGTCTCCCAAGGTGACTACCTGCTTTGGGACTTGGTACAGTCTTTCCACTTGACGTGGAAGATCTTGCTTCTTTCCTCTTTAGTTTTCTATAGTTTAATTATGTCATTGGCTCTGAACAAAATGATATTTCCAGAAAGCACATGAACTTGGGACTCTGTCTTCTTATGTTTATCTCAGGCTTTATTTTAAAGGCAAGTGAGACCACTTCAAATCAAACCCTTCCACATTTCCAAGAAACAGCTAAGAGAAGGCAGAGATGAGCAGAAACCCCTTGGCTGACACGCACATGGTTGCCATGGCTCTGCATAAGCAGTGGGAGAACACAGAGACCAACTGGCATAAGGAGAAGATGGAACTACTGGACCAGTTTGATAATGAAAGAAAAGAATGGGAAAGTCAGTGGAAGGTCATGCAGAAGAAGATCGAAGAGGTATGACTTGATTTGTTTTAAACACACTGTAAACTCCAAGCTAGAAATGAAAATCCTGCTGACATTCATTTTATATTGCGAACTACTTTCATTTCTCTTCTTCCACCAAAGAAATAAATGTCTCACGACATTTACTAGATCAAAACCAGCACAGCCTCACCTAGTGGTATCTCTGAGATTACATTTATTTTATAGCCTTACATAAATATGAAGACCTTGAAGGGGTTCTCAACCCTGGTAATGCTGTGACCCTTTAGTACAGCTCCTCATCTTGTGGTGACCTGCTCCCCCAACCATAAAATTATTTTGTTGCTACTTTATCACTATAATTTTGCTGCTGCTATGAATCATAATGTCAATATCTTATATATAAACTAACTTGTATGTGAGCCCAAAGGGTCATGACCCACAGGTTGAGAACTGCCACTCTACAGTGTATCAATTAATTATTCTTTGATTTCAGAATCGTGGTACCAAAAGTGATGTATATATTCTGTATGACTGTTCATCTACTAGAGCCTAGGGTGAAAATGAAAGAAATAAGTAATTGGTGGGACATACAGTATCAAGATTATAATTTGGTACTAGAATAGAGACCATTTCTGAGATGATATATGAGTAATGTATACCAACGAGCATCAACAGCATCAAAAAACATGTCATATGTCAAACAGAAAAGTGGTGGTAGACATCAGACTCATTCTGGCAAGGTGGCCTTCACATGTTAGAGCACTTGATAGGAAATGGGTTATTAAATGACATGTCATGACTCTAATGCAGTCATTTTATTTTCATTAATCATCCCCCAGCCATCCCCTCCTTTTGTGTGAAGTATTTCTTCAGACATTTATTTTAGTGCGCCTTTGAGATTTCTCCAACTGAAATTTATGTGTATTGATTTTGCTCTATTTTGTTCAATAAATAGTACTGAATTTTATGGTTTCTTCAACTTAACAAGACAATTATTTAACAGACTGCTGGGCCGTTTTTAGCAGATAAGCAAAGTAAGTGCTTTGTATGTTTGTAGTGTAGCCGTACTTCTTTCAATTAACACAAAACAAATAGGTTTTGAATATAATACACAGTGAAAAAAGTGGTAGGCTAAAAAACAGAAAATAAAGAAGGGGGCTATTAAATCCTTCCTCTAAGAATTAATAAAGATGAGACATCTATGACTAATAATTCCAAGATAGATCTACTTTTTATTCTTCTACTACTGTATTTTGAAAGCATGTTTTACTAATTCCTTCACTCCCCTCTTACCCATGGACTTCCTACCTGTGATTAAAACAGCATAGTTGAGAGTATGTTTATTAATTGTGCTACTTGTACTGCCCATAGATGATATCTCAATGCCAGAACTGATATATATATATATTCTACAGAGTACAAAGCTAGGATAAAAATGTTGAGAAAAATGTAAGGAAATATTTTCTCAGGCTATAGAGAATCAACCCTTGGTTTTAAAAGTAAAACTAGAAAACCAGTACTTGGAAATTGTATGATTATGTAAGCATAATGAAGTATTTTTGTTTAACAAATATATTGTTTAAAAAATACAGTATGTTTGTTTAAAGTTACTTGGTTCTAGTATTAAATTTCTGCAAGATATTGAGCCATGTGCTAGAGATGTGCAGACTCCCGGGTGTGTGTCTGTAACATCAGTGGTGTTAAATAATAATATCACCGAGTGAAAGCACCCAGCATCCGCATGAAGATGCTTGTGTATCTCTGCTGAGTATCGGTCCACATTCATTGCAATTGCTATTGAAAATCCAAGATATACATAGTCAGACCATTTGAAACTTGGTATAATCCACATATGAACTATGATTATGGATACACTGAGTTGATAGAAATCTTGAATTTTTTTTGTTCACTTTGCAATCTTTTCTGCTTGTGTCCTTTGGGAGAATGGTCATTCAAGGGCTGAGTATCAGGTAGGACAAATTCTCTATACCAAACAAAAAGTTCTCCATTCATTACAGTGTACTAATTTTTTTAGGGGGGTTTGTTTTAATTTCTCAGTAAGTTGAAAAGTTATGGGAAGCTATAATGGCATAAAATTACATAGAAAGTAAATCATACCAAAACAAAAATTGAAGGATGAGATGAATACAGGAGAATGAATTCTATATAATACACAAGAGGGTCTTTCTATGACCCAATGTAGTTAGCATGCAAAATGAAAAGCGATGGGTTATGAATAGCACAATTTCCCCTGGGTTTGAAAATACAGCAATTTTATTTTTATTCAGGAAATTTTTTTGTTTCGTTTTGTTTTTTGAGATGGAGTTTCTTTGTGTAATAGCCCTGGCTTTCCTGAAACTCGCTTTGTAGACCAGGCTGGCCTGGAACTCACAGAGATCCTCCTGCCTCTGCCTCCTGAGTGCTAGGATTAAAGGTAAGTGGTACCACAACCAGCCTATTCAGGAATTCTTAAAAGAGGACAACATTACCAATAACATCTTTAAATTTAACATGGTACTTTTGGTGATTGTTTCTTATGTCACTCATGTTGAATGGCAGTTCAGTACAGATAATTTTGTAGACATCAAAACAACCAACTCATTGCTGTAGTTTGGTGACAACCTTACTTCAGTCAATGAGATGAGTGATTAAAAATTTTTTAATTAATATTGGATAACTAAAAGCATCATGTATCCTTAATGTATTAGTTACATATATTCTCTCAACTGGAGTCATGCTGAAATATTGAGTAAGTATGTTGCTATCACATTCATTGTGTTTGTTAAATATAACAGTGTTGGCTTTAAAGTTATTTGATGGTCTATTTTGAAAAATGATATGCCTTTGCAAGACGCAAGCCTCAGGAGAATGCCCTGCTTCCTTCTTCACTTTAGCGGGCTGACAGAGTATCTGCTAATTTCATTAAGACAGGCAGGCTCCTTAAGAAATAATTTGGGATTGTCTTTAACAGGAGATAGATGGTCCAGGCTTCTGAGCTCTGTTTTATCATGTAGAACATTGATTCATCCATTTTAATTTGCATGAAAAGCAACTCTTTAAAAGAATGTGTATCATTGTGGCATTAAAAATATCATCAGTATAATATCTACCCCTCAATAATGTAATTGACCAACTAAGGGGAATAATTAATAAGGGCTTATTAGAGAAAAAAATATGTTGATTGATTATATGATATTGTCAGCTATTTAGACAGTTAATATTGCCATATAAGATTGTATGTTTAAAATATTTGACTTCATTAAAGTTAAATTCTTGTTGTATCAGAAAGCAGTTGGAGAGACTAGCCAGTAATTGATTCGGGTCAGTGTAATTTGTGACTGTGCTTCTGCATTCTGTATAGATCCAGACTTATTTTTCTATGGGTTAATTTCTCATCAGAAAAACAGAATGTGGTATCCATGCATTGCCCTACTAAAACTAGTCTTTATGGTTCACCAAAACTTTTCTAGCTCATCCTTGCTTTAGAGGCATTGTCTTTCTGCACAAGCATTAATACCCATGGTAGTATATAGTAATATTACAAAGAGAACTCAAAATGATTTGCTTAGTATCAAGAATATTGATCAAAGCTAGGCATAGTGGTACATATCTTTATTTCCTCTACTCAGAGGCAGAGGCAGGTAGATAATGGGGAGTTTGAGGCCATTGTGGTTTTCAGAATGAGTTGCAGGTCAGGGCTACATAGACAGACTCCGCTTTTTAAAAAATATATTGATGAAAGAAAGGAAGGAAGGAAGGAAGGAAGGAAGGAAGGAAGGAAGGAAGGAAGGAAGAAAGAAAGAAAGAAAGAAAGAAAGAAAGAAAAAAGAAAAGACATACTGATCAAATAAATTAGAAAAAGTAAACTTTTAATTTTTATTAATTTAATTTTCTTACAGCTTTGCCAGGAAGTAAAGCTGAGGAGGAAAATGAACATGAATGAACATTCTAAGGTCATTGATCTTGACCATGATCAAGAGAAGATGGCATTTCCTCCAACTCACCCCCATTCAAGACAATGTGAATTCAGAGTGATGAATCACCGAGATGATCTGGGAAAGGAAAGCAAAGAAGAGAGGGACTTCCTCAGGGAAGGAAATCAAGTGTATGAAAAACAAAGTAGACCCACCGAAAGCAAAGGAGGCCTCCTGAATCCTATGGCCACAGAAGAGAAGGCATGTGAGAAATGGGCTGGCGCGAGGTCTTCTAAGGAGGAGAGTAAAGATTGTTCTGTTGCCCTTAACACAGTAAGTAAGATAGGAAATGCCCGGAACTGTTTCTAAAGAAATATTTACACTTCAGAGTTCTAACAGCGGCTCTCTTTTATGTGTTGTGTGTATGAAGGCTCTTGAAGAACTTGCGAAAGTTAGTGAAGAATTATGCACCTTTCAAGAGGAAATCCGAAAACGCTCTAACCACAGAAGGTAGGCTGGCACACTGGGAAATCAAAAAGAATTCCGTTTATAGTCAGTGAATCTAAACTGCCTCACCGTGTATATCTTACTTCATGAATTCTTAAAAGCAATCTTCCAATACATTTCATAGCTTAAGTATTAGAAATGCAGTATTCTTTTGGGTGTTTAGTTAAGGTAGACTGTAATAAATGGATATGTATCCTCTACTGTAGTTCTTTCTCATTCTGAGTGTTTGACCAGGGGGACAATATGCAAATAGACAAATCCAGTTAAATCAGTTTTTAAACTATGACAAATATAACAAGGTGATGTTTGAACAATATAAGATGTTCTATTTAAATATTTTATGCCTGGGTTATTTTTCCTAACAGTTATGCATATAATAAAGGAATGTGTACTTTCCAAAGTAACACATTATACGTTTGTATGGCACCAGTTCTTGTTTTAGGTCAGAATCACAATGTAATTTTAAGACTAAGTTGTAGCTAAGTTTAAAAAATAACAATTTGGAGTTCCGTGCATAGTAAGAACAGATCATTCTGTATTAATATTTAGCTCATTGAGGGATCTGAGATTCTCTTAGGTGCTACAACAATGAGCTTCCTTATTATTATTCAGCTCTCAGGAAACTGAGAAGTTTCATGCTGACTTGCTGCAGGGTTTGTAAGCCACTGTGCACTGCCCTCCATTTGCCCATTGAGTTTTCCTATGGCAGAAGAAAAACTGTAGGAATGGGAATGTCAAGAGCAAAAACTCCGGAGACTACACTGTCTAGTTTGAATCTAGTATGAGGTTTCATGTTAGGGAAAACGAGGAATAGCTCTGACTAAAAGTTGAGTTAGATCCACAAATGTAACACTGAAAACTTTATCCTACAATAAAGCAATAAAGAGGACTTGTAATAAATGGATTTGGGATATATATGTATATATATATCACACATATATAATCACATTACTTATATGTCACACTATTTATATGTATGTACACATACATATAACTACTACACACACGTTTTAGCAATTTTTTTCTTAGAGCAGAAATGTATTTTTTTAAAATGTGACTTCTTTTAAAAGCTCATTTAAAAACTTGTCATTAATATACCTTGATTTGTAATTATTTAGGATGAAGTCAGATTCTGTTCTCCAGGAAATGCCAAATGCAATCAGTGTACCTCCGGGGAAGCACGTGATCAGTAATGGCCAGGGCATTCTTCCAACCAATGTGGAGAAAGAAAAACAGAAAAAGAGTCTGAGCTGTGCCAATGGACTCCAAAACAATTCTATGAAAAATGCTGGAATTGGTAAAATTGATTCACAAAAAAGTGAAACTCCACCAATTCCTCCTCCAAGAAGTACCTCTCGAAATTTCCCCAGCTCATATTCTGAACAAGCCCAAGAAAGACTGAAGGAAACTTTATACCACAGGTGGGTGGTCCATGAGGGTCAAGACAGAAGGAATAGCAATCTTCACTTCCTTTTGAGGCAGTCCCCATTGTTTCCACAAGACAGAAGTTTGAAAGATAGTACCATGCTTTCCTCTTTGACACCAGAAGTCAAAATAGATAGCAAGCCTCTGGGTAATGAAGACATTGGACTTAATATGTGGTCATGTGACGCTGTGATAGGTACAATGGAGCACCTTTCTGTGCAGTCTCAAAAAACTGGTTTTACCCCTAAGAATGCAAAATTTGAAACGGTGATTCCAGATAACCCTACTACATCGCATCTTGATCTTCATGTGAAAAATGACTTTCTTTCCTCAGCGACACAGAGAGACCCACTTAGGAGTTACAACTGCAATTTCGAACAGACTCCGAGGAATGAAAAGCTGGCAGCAAAGATTGATGAATTTAACAGAACTGTGTTTAGAACAGACAGAAATCGTCAAGCAATAGAGCGAGGTCAAAGCTATTCAGAATCACCTGATAATCTCAATCTCTGTGATATTTCTACTGCTCATAGCAGTGACATGTCAGAAAGTGGTAGTGGGACTAGTGGCTTTAAAGCCAGTGACCACATGTCTGTCCCCATGGAAAATGTGTTCAGTAATTCTACAAAAGTCTCTACAACAGGCATGGTCAAACAAATGCAGGCATGTGTGAGTCCCAGCAGCTATCAGCTCATGTTCCATGAGCATGATTGGAGACCAAGCAATTTTTCTAGTCGGCCAAGGTCAGCTGATCCCAGATCAAATTACCGTGTTGTGGAAAAGCTGCTGAAAACCTATGAGACAGAGACGGGGTCTGCACAGCAAAATTCAAAATGCTTCAGGGATAACTGGACCAAATGTGGTTCTGATGTAAGTGGTGGTGTTATATAGAGTCAATGTTTAGAAGTGCGTCAAATGGAACATTTGCTTTGTGTGTGTATCAGCAAGTGGGGCAAGGAGTAGATTCAAACTAAGATAACACAGTTGAGAAATCAGGGACTACATCCATCTTTAGCAATAGCTCTGAAATCAGTTCAGTTGTTAGAACATCTAAGTAGAATGTAGACATATTTTGGCATCTTCTTAGCTTCTTGGACCTCTGTGAGGCAATAACTTATTATGAATTGAGGGTATAGTTTTAAAAACTTAAACAAGTACATTATTTAAAAATAAGTAATATTAAGGACACAAGTGGTGACTACTCATGCCTTTAATTTCAACACTTAGGAGGCTCTATGAGTTTGAGACTGGAGTGATTTTCAAAGTGAGTTCCAGACCATCTTGGGACTATATAGTGAGACCCTGCCTCAAAAATAAGTAAATAATAAATAAGTAAAATCAACATAAGATGCTTTCAAGAACCTGGGGAAAGTTATTTGTTTCCTTTCTTTAAAAAAATCAGAATACATATCTGTTGACTGCAGAGTTTTACTCGAAAGGTTTATTATTTCAGCATGTACAGCATTTTTAATAACTTTCATTTTCTCAGTTATTATTGATTCAGACTTTCTCATTGTATGACTTGTGTCCTCATAGGGTTAGTCACAAGAATGTATATGAAGGTAAAACAACCATTTAAAACAGTGTTTCATTTTAAATGTTTACATTTTTTGACGTTTAAAACATCAAAAACAAACTCTGTTTGTGACACTAAAAGATGTCTACAAAACACATCTAGTCATAGATATTTTTTGCATGAAAATTAACAAAAAATGTGTATTTAAATAAACTTTTCTTCTTTTTTTGTCTATTTAAAAAAGTACAGTCTTCACTAATTGTAAAGGGAGAGGTCAAACAATTTGGTATGTACTATGAAGACTTATACAAAATACCCTTTTGTATATGTAATTTAAATAATATGACTTACTATCATTAGCCAGAATTCCAAATAATTCCCTGGCTTTTGTACTTCCCTTCATTTTAGCTGAAACCATAAATCCGTAGGTCCTATGACCAGAGACACAGGCATGTATGTTAACCAACAAATTTCTCATGAACTAAGAATAGATGCTGAATGTTTCCTCTTTTTGTCAATTAGGGATTTGGGAGACATTACTCTACTGTGGATCCTTCAAAAACACATTGTATTGCTTTGTTTCATTTTTTTAACCTCTGTGAATTGAATTTAAATATCCAAAGGGACAATAAAAAATGAGGCTATTGCTTGGCTGTGAGAGAAATAGTAACACCCAAGTCTGTCCTCACTGCCTGCTTCAGATGCAAGAATATCAGCTTTATTAAAAAGGTCATTTGCAGGAACTGGAAAGATGGATTACAGTTAAGAGCACTTTCTGCTCTTCCAGAGGCCCTGAGTTCAGTCCCTAGTTCCCACATGGCATCTTATAACCATCTGTAACTTTAGTTTTAGGGAATCTGATGACCTTTATGGGTACCAGGCACACACGTAGTGCACATACATACATGCATACAGGCAAAAAACATATATATATATATATATATATATATATATAAATATATATAAATTATTGGAAGAAGGACAGTTGGGACCATGAATACAAAATCTCACAAACACTTATATTGTTATGATGACAATAGTGGAGGTGATGATGATCCTTTTGATGTATTTCTTGGATAAAGGTGGCATGTATAAGGAGATCATGGCCTCTATTTGCGTTGTAGGAATCCATAGCTGTGAAAGCCTCGAATGGAAAAGGATTTTCTCGACCTGCTAGACCAGCCAATCGCCGGCTCCCATCCAGATGGGCATCCAGATCGCCATCCGCACCCCCAGCCTTACGAAGGACTGCCCACAGCTATAAAGTCTCTCTGCAAACCGAAGCCCAGATGGTCTAGATCTCTAGCCTGGCTTGCTGGATTACAAAAGTTCTCATCCCTTTTGCCAAATGGAATATTCAGAATGTTTACAAACAATCCTGTTCTCTTCTGCATCTTTCAAGATCACTGGGACAAGCAATCTAAACCCTAACTTTCCATCAGTCTTCAGTGTTTTTAATCTATGGGATAATTATCTTCTTGTACTTTAATTTCTTAGATTAGACTTTTTTTATTTCCATCCTCATTGACTTTCCAAAATGATTTAAGTTGACACAATGTACAATAATTGTATATTCTGACTTTCTTGCAAATGCAGAAAACAAGGTTATGTGCATGGCCATGTGTTTGTAGGTGCATGTATTGTCATAGGAATGTATTTAGGTAAAAAATTATGTGCTAGTGTTGACTTTAAATTATAACATGTAGACCTATATATTCTTTGTGTTTATTTTAAAGTTTTGAAAATATACAATCCTATTTATATTTTGCATACCTTTTAGTAGGTATCTACCTAAGGCATTTATGTTCATATATTATTTAACCACTTCCTTGGCCACCAACTACAATGAAAAATAAGATTTATACACAGACCAAACATTAGTGGTTTTCCAGAAATCAATCTTAAATATCATTTTAACCCATATGAAGATAATTGATACTATTGATTTCTTGTTTTAATAAAAGCATCACAGGTTTAACAGATCAGTCTTCTAAAGCAAGCATAAGATGCTCATTTGTGCTTTTATATATCATCTGGTAGTCTCACATGGCTTTAACTGCATACTTGATTCTCAGAGCCAATATCAATAAGACTGCCTTAATAATGACAGGACAAAGTAATGAATTTATTTTGTTGATCTTAGTAGCAAACATTCCTTAAGTGAGATACAAAAAGGAATTAAATTGTGCTGAATTTTACTTTTTGTTAAAATTGTGGTAAGTTCTTAGTTTAGCTGCTTTATCTGGAGTTCTGTCTCTGTAGAGGTAAGTCACTTGTTTTGATTTTTCCTTTTTCTAATTGTTTCCCCAAAATTAGTAGATAATAGATGAATTCACTTTTTTTATAAAGAGAATGATCAGGAACAATATTTCATTGACAGCTAAATTATGCTGTATTTCTTATACTGTGTAAAAAGGCCTTAAATTTGGGCATTGATAGTTACATAAGAAACCATGATATATATCTTGGCGACAATTTGCTCACGCCAGATTCATGAAATCTCTACTAATAAGTGGCACTGGAAAGTAGGAAAATTGAGATACTTAGATTCCTACATGGATGATCTTAAAAGCAACTTTGTTGTACATTGTTGCCATTTAAAAGCAATTATGTTATATGATTAGTTAAATATTAATTCTCCTTCACCCAAAAAGAAATTCTCATGCCAAACAAATTCTGTGGGTTTTCTCCTTATGATACTCTAGCCACTAAGGGGAATCCATCTTATTATACCATTCCCTGAAGTAAAGTAAATAATTTGTAAATCACAGATTGCCTTAAAAGGCTTGAGACTGTAGCATGGTGATGGCTAGATTCGTGGTTTACAGTAAGAGGACTTCCAGGGCTTAAGTGGAATTAAGTGTCTAGAATGTGAGTTTGGCACAAATAGTGAAGGTTATAGATCTACTCTCTCATTCTTGCTCCCTTCAGAGACTTTTCCTACCACAGGAGAGTAGCCAAGATGCCAGGTGTTAATTGCTTTCTACTTTTCCCCTAGAGGAGAGAAAACACAGGAAAAGTGGTTCCTTGGGGCAGGAAATCATGAACTAAAAATATTGCTGTGGTCATGTCTGCTCCTCTGCACTTCTGTATCCCAGGCAGTCTGGGGGAGACCTATAGCCCCTGTCTTCATGTTCAAACCAGAATGTTGAGATCTCCTTTAAAAATGGGAAGTCCTGATCTCATCCCAAAAACAATAAAGAAAGATTTTCAGTGGTGAGGCCTGGGATTCTTAGAGTCTGTAATAAAGCAAAGCAATGTAATATATTTGATGGCCGGGCTGATTTGGGAACAGGGGTACTGTCTAGAACCTGAGTAGGTTTGAACTTTGGATAGTGTCTTTCATCACTTAGTACTTTTCTTTGTTATCAACAAACAAAAAATTACATTGCCAGGCTTCGTAAGTTTAAGCTGCCTTTTCTATTATCATTTGGATAAACCAATGGGACCATTTTACTACCTTATATTAACTTGAATCATAGACTATTAGAGCTGAAAAAAAATAGCATTTAGTCCAACTCCTTCATTAGAAAACTGAAGAAACTAAAACAAATTGATTAGTCTATGTTCTCTTTTAAAGCAATTTATAACTTTTATGGAAAAACTTACCAGATAAATTGAAATTATAACTGAAAAATTTTTTTGAATTATTGTGATTTATAACTGGAACCTTTTCTAGTCTAAGCAGACATTTTCTTCCCTGAAGCATAACCTTTCATTATGCCATCATCCTTAGGTTTGAGGACATTTAAACATTTACAGGAATATTTCATTAGAAATATATATTTAGAGATGTTTTCCCTAGTAGCTTTTGAAAAAAAAAAGTCTTTTTTTCACAAGGAATTATTGAAACTTCTAGCTGATCTAGCAGAGTACTTGAGTCCCTCTCTCTCTCTCTCTCTCTCTCTCTCTCTCTCTCTCTCTCTCTCTCTCTCTCTCTCTCCCACCTCTGTGTGTGTTTGCACTTTTCATGTACATTTTCAATATTGCCTTATATCCCCAAACCAAATATTAAAATATAAGTGATAATTTGTATTATTCAGCACTTCAAACATGACCCATAGCTTTCATGTGTACTTCTAGGAAAATGAAGACAATGTTTCATTTTGCTAACATTTCCCCCAAAGCATGATTTACTTCTACACAAATGATTTAACTAGGCACCACAAAGTCCCAAAAAAACAAAATATCCAAAACATTTGGTCCCATAAAGAGTATTAAATTCCCTAAAAACATCTTTAAACTTATTTTAGATACATTTTCTGATAAAAAAAATATTATTTGATATGGAAATCTTCAGCCATTGGAAGCTATTAAATAAAATAAGTTTGGAAACACCTACTGTTGTAGACACAAGAATGTCTTTTTTTCTTCCTTTCAATACTGAACTCCAGTGGAGCTTGGAGTCCAAACTCAAATACATACATTGCTTAATATAGCTGCCCTCAGAGTAACCACAGAGTTCTATCAATAACCTGTTGATAGCCACACATAACCCCATGTATTTTTGTATGCACATTCACTGTTCCTGTCTAAATGGTATTAAGTCTGAAGAAAGTTTTCTTCGAAGAGAGTGTTCACCACTGAAATTTGCATTTACATGATGAAGTTAAATTGTTTTTAAGTAGATACAAATTTCTAGTAGAGTATTCTATTACTTCAAATGTTACACGTTTTTCTTAAGTAGAATTTATGAGTGAGAAATACACTTCTTTTTAAAAAATGAACATCATAAGGCAAAAAAAAAGGAAAGTCATCCTTTGGAAAACTTCAGAGATGACTGCTCCTGAATCGCTTTTTTTGTCATAGGAAGTCATTTTTATATTAGTAAAGCAATATTAGTAAAATATATCACAAGACCTAAAATGGAGTCCATTTTGGTGATCTTATGAATCCAATAGACAAGATTGGAGGAACCTGTTAAATTAGGAAAAAGTCCAAATTTGGAAGTTTTTTAAAAGTCATCATCTTAGAGGAAAAGAGCACTCAAGATGAATATATACTAAGAGGGGATATTGTCTGGCATGATGCACTCTGGGTAGTCCTACAATGGCTGGCCACATTCTAGAGAGGCTAAGAGCCTGGTCACTGCTCAGTCCATGAGGCTGGATCCCTCAGCACTCCAAATCCTGTACAGAAGGCCTGGAGGACCCTTGCACACCCTGGTCTTCAGCTCACATTGGAAGTCTGAAGTAACTGAGTGCTGATGTCAGAAGAGGACATTGGGAGAGACAGCAACAGAAAGTACACTCGCAATCACAGGAATACGGTGTGCAGGCACAAAGCAATAGCTTTCCCCTTGAACTCTATACTCAGGCAACTATTGGAAGGTGCTGCTCACTTTGAGGAAGTGCCTTTTCCTTTCATGTAATAGGAAACTTACCCCTCCAGACCTGTCCGGTGCCATATCTCTTAGTTGATACCAGACCTAACCATTTTGGCAACCAAGATCAACCATCATGATCACTGACAAAAATCTTTAGGACCTGTGAAACCTCTGACAGCTAGACATGGTACAGGAATAGAGGGCAAGCCTCACACCCTGACTACTCAAAATTTGATTCCTCCATAAATCGTTCCATGTGTGACTTACAGTGGGCAACATGCGTTCAAAGTCTATGACTTGTTTCCAGGTCATAGCAAATTTCAGGACAGATTTTTTTTTTTTTTTTTTGCAATTTCTAATTACAGAAGGGAATCATGTAGAATAATAACTGGAATCAACGTTTCTCAAAATGGTGGTTGGAAATGGGGACAGCTCCTGATTAAGCCTCCTCAACCCTGTCTGCCTATTAAAAAAGGGGGACGGGAAGAGGAAAGAAGAGCGTGAACAGTGTTCTCATTGAGAGTTTGACTGAGCCTTTCAGTGACGGACTGTGGTGCTCACTCCTGGTGTATATGAGTTTAACAGCTTCAAGATGTTGCGACCAACACTCACTTTAAAGAACTACTTTCTACTCTCTGATTTTATATGAATTTTGGATGGGGAGTACGAGAAGGGAAAATACATAGTCAATCAGTAGCTACAGTACGAACTGAATCCTAGTCTTTCCCTGTGTTCCAATGAATCAGGAAAGTTTCAAGTTCAATGTATCCCAGAATAAACAAGGGCACTTTACCTGGAGCACTGTCTTAACCCATCTGTCCTATTGTAACAAAATCCCCAAAGTGGGTAATTTATAAGGAACAGAAATATAGTTTTATGATCCTGGAAGGTGTTGCTAGCCAACCAGATGACTGGTGAGAACAGTCCTTACATCTAAAACGGGATCTAGTTGCTGTGCCTTACCTAGCATGTGAGTGGTATCTTTCCAAAGCAGAATCCAAAAAGGTTCCAACAGTAAATAAAGCTAAAGTTTCTTTAACAAGGCTACAAATGTGTCCATTCATGAGAAGGCCTCATGATGCGGTAGGTGGAAGGGTCCCACCTCTTAACAATGTTGCCATGAGATTAAGTTTCAATGTGAATTTTGGAGGAGCACATTCAGAGCATAGCAATCAAGTAGTTACTTCCAATTTAAATCTCACTTAAATTTGTTCTCTGAGGTTTTCGAAGCCTGTTTTTCAGTCTGGGCTTGGGGACAGAACTACCTATGGGAAACCAGAGCTACAGTGCTCAGGGATCAGACAGGTGGTCATCATCTCAATTTCTTCATAGAGCAGCTCTGGATTCTTCTTTGTCCAGAATCCAAGTAGAGCGGAGGAGTTCCAGGAAAGAAATTGGCAGATACAAGGTCTGTAACCAAGAAGTCCAGACCTAGAAACAAGAACTAGGAAGTGAAGCCCCTTTTGTAGGCAATTAGAACAATAATCACACAACATTGAAATAAATGGAAAATCAGTACACCTTGGACTTTAATATGGGACAGCTTTAGAAGCTGGAAATGGCAGGATGCCACCTGAGGATCTCAATGGGAAGCACCAGGAAGGACAAGAAGGGAATGAGATGGTACAGCCCTTCTTTCTCCTCTACTGTTATTTTTTTATTTGATTCCTAGAATGTAAATGTTTCCTGAGAGTGCACTAAATAAAGTAGTCCATCCATATCTTCATATAACAGATTAAAGAAAATCAGATAACCCAAGGACTACAAGTTTGTATCTAATATGCATAAGCAGACGACTTTAATAAGAACAGATTCCAATCTCAAGAACAAATGCGATGTGGTGACATGTGAAGAAGGCAAGTCCCTGTCTGAGTAGAGGGGAACTGGGATTCCAGGAAACTTCACAGAATGATGTCAAATGCACGAATGTTCTATGTTGATCCACTGTCATCCAGTGGGAAAGGACAGGGGGCTGGAAACAGAAACTTTCTAATTATAAGATTAATCTATGTGGGACCAGGAAGCTTCCTGAGGCAGATTGGGGCCACAAATATCACTGGATGTCACCCAAGTCCAAGTTACTTACTCCAAGTTCACCCAGGAGGTCTCTGACTCTTTTCGTCTCACTACACACCATGGCATCATTCCCTAGGTTTTTGCTTCAGGACTATATAAAATGGAGAGAGTGGGAGGCTGGAAAGATGGCTCATCCATCAGTCAACAGTGTTTACTGCTCTTCTAGAGAACCTGAGTTTGGTGCCCAGCACTCACCTCAAGCAGCTCTCAACGACCAGGAAATCTAACACCCTTTTCTTGGTTCTGCTAGGACCTTCACTCATGTGCATATACTCACATAGAAACATGCATATACACATATATAAAAGATAATAAAAATGTTTTTTAAAAAGACAAACTGAGCTGAACATAAGCGTGCCTTGTTCTGCTTCTTGAATGTGACCAGCTGCCTCAGGCTCCCTTCACTGTGACTTCCCTCCTATGATAAACTATAACTTCAAACTGAGCCCAAATAAACTGTTCCTGCCCTGTGTTTGCATCTTTTCTGGGGTTTTATCATGCCAGCAGAAAAAGCAACTGAGATGCCCTACTATAATGCCCAGAACAAACCAGTTGTCACTGAAATAATATCACTTTATTCATCAAGCACGGAAGTATAAAGTTTTCTCAGAAACCATACATAAAAATGTTTTGCATTCTGGGGCTGAATGAATGAAACAAAAATATTCTCCAGCAACGAAAAAGTAACCAAAGTTTTAAATGTTCATTAAGTTGGCACATACCAACACATCTTGACAAAACGTTAGCATGAATTGACAAGAGGCTTATAGAAGTTTGGAAGCCAAATTAAAAAAAACCCAAAAAACAAACAAACAAACAACAAAAAATAAAAATAAAAACAAGCATGACTCATTCGGCAGCTTCTATTTGTATGGTGTGGGATTAGTTACTGTTCTCACTGCAGAGACAGAACTCAGGAAAAAAGCAACTTAAGAGAGTAGAAGGCTTACAGTTCTAAATTTAGTCCATCATGATAGAAAAGTCACATCAGGGTCCATGGGGGCAGCAATGTGCAGCTCAGGCTCCTTATGTGGCAGAGAACCTGGAAGCAGAAGCCATGGCTAGAAGCAAGGTCAAGCTATTACCCCCAGGGTCCACCACTACTGTGCATTTTCATTCTGGTTTCCCCCCCCCATCCCACCTTTTTTTTTTTTTTTTAATCCTTATACTGTCGCTGAGATGCATTTTAGAAATCTGCTTTTGTTTATCCTATGGTTAAAAAAAAAAATCTCTAAAGGTCCAGCCTTGCATCTCTGGAAAATTCATGTCATTTTTTCATTTCTTCATAGGGTATGTGACTCTGTGTGTGTGTGTGTGTGTGTGTGTGTGTGTGTGTGTGTGTGTGTGTAAATTCAGTTCACTAGTGTTTTACTGTGAACATTGGCTTTTGTACTACCTTTGAGGTTTTAGCATTAAGATCTTACCGTGCTCAGGCTTTAGAATTTTTCTCCTTTTCTATTTTCTAGAAGATATTATTGTATAAAGTTTAACGACAATTATTGGATAAGACTCTTCAGTAAAATCAACCTGAGGCTGACGATTTTTTTTCAAGACTTTAAACTATAGATTCACTTTCTCTTAGATTTATTGGCTAAATCAAACCATCCAGTTCAGATATGTGGTTTTGAAAGGCTTCGATCCATTTCAACTAAGTTTATTTCATGCAATGTTCCTTTCGTGTGATCATTAAAATGACTGAAGGATCTATAGAAATTTGCCCGTTATATTATTTTATTGCTGAGTAATTGTCTCTCTCCTTCTCTTCCCTCTCCCTCTTCCTCTCACTGCCGTCTTTTGTAGTGCTGGAGACTGTACCCACGACCTCACACATGCTAGGCAAGCAAGCATTCTACCACTGAACTGTATTCCTGATCTTTCTTTCTCTTCTAAATCTGTCATTTTTATTACGAGCTTGCCCATTTAAACTGTCTTTCCAGATAATAACCCTCTCATCCTTACTCGGCTTCTGCCGCCGTTTTCATTTACAAATGCTCTGGCCTCCACTGTTCTCTTGTGTTTGTTCTGCGTCTATTTTTGTAATTTGTTTTCCTGGTTTCTTCAACTGGAAGCTCAGACAACGAATTTGATAATTCTGTCCTTTTCTAACGAAAGCGTTTAAAGTTTCGAACACGACTTTAATAGCCTTGCACAGATTTTCGTTTGTTGATTTTCACTTAACTCAGTTCTGCTTTTGAAAAATATTTCCCATACCACTTCTTCTTTTTTGGTAGATTGACTATATCAGGGTTCTTCATGCTCAAACTTGAGTAATGTTTTACCATGATATGGAGTGGGATTTTGCCAGATTTGTTTTCGTATCTATTTAGATAATAGAACAACTGTCCCATAATATTTCCCACTTAGGCAGGATGTGAAACCATTTTTATAGTTGCTAACTTTAGTTTGTTAGCATTCTGTTGAGAATTTTGAACATATATCCACAGAGAGGATATAGACTTCTTTTTTCTGATGTTTTGGCTTGGTGGGGGGTAACACTTGCTGCATAGAATAAATGTGAAGTGTTCCCTCTTCTTATTTTTCCAAAGACTTATGAAGGTTTATTATGAAATTTTAAAGATATCTCGTAAAATTTGCTAGTAAAATAGCAGGTCAATTTTTACATTTTATATTTAAAATTTTGTATTATATCTGAGATATATATATATATATATATATATATATATATATATATATATATATATGGGGAAGCTTGTGTTGGTACATACATGCTGTAGCATGCCTATGAAAGTCAGAGGGTATCCTGCAGGTTTTAGTTTTTAACTTCTAACAAGTAGGTCCTGGAACCTAAACTCAGATCATCAGCTAGGTGGCCAGAGCCTTTATCAGCTGAGTCACCTCAGAGGCCCAATGCAAAGATTTTTTTTTTTTTTTTTGAGCTGAGGATCGAACCCAGGGCCTTGTGCTTGCTAGGCAAGCGCTCTACCACTGAGCTAAATCCCCAACCCTAACCCAAAGTTTTTAAGTAATAAAAAAATCATTTTAAATACAAATCTTCAAGTAAAGTTTACATTCTGGAAAGCTATGCTGAGTTTCTACATAGCGCACTGCACATGTCTCCATTTCAGAATCATGAGTATAATTCTTTGCTTATGTGGAATATGACTTCGCTTCACAAGGAGAATAGATTTTGAAGGTCCTTTTTATTTTGTGTCTAAGACTTGAGTTCTACTTGTAACATGTGAGTTTTAGCGGTTTCTTATTAGTATGTGTCAGAACAGTAATAACACAAGGAGTTTCAACACAGAACGGAAACTGGTAGAAAAGATGTTGGACTGTCTTGAAGGACAGAATGATGATGGGAACTGGAGAACAAAAGGGAAGATGGTGTGGATGGGGGGAACAGAAGCAGCTAATATACCTGCCTTGGGGTAGGAACCTGCTGCTTCACTTCCCTCTAATGCTGAAATAATCCAGAATGGAAAGTTTTGCCTCCATCTGGATTGGAGCGTCCATTGCCTGTATGGCCAATGCCAGATCAGCAACTAGACACCAAGTCTGAGCAGGACACCAGAGGCTGACCATGTCCTGTACTTTTTCTAGTAGCAGTTGAGCCTGGGGAACTAACTTTGCAGTCTCCACTCCTGGCATCAATCAGTAAATATACAGAGGCAAAGGGTAGGGACCAAAATGTTTTTGAAGAACTTACTCTAAAATTAAACATTTGGTTTTAAAATGCCTCCAACAACAAGAAAAAATGAAACTTCGTGTTATCAGTTACAAGATTTTCTGTTTGTTCCAGTGTTTTAAATGTACTAGGATTTTTCGGTTGGAGTTCATCATTATCAACAATGAGGAATTACAGTTTAACTTGCGAGAGAGCACTACAGAAAGTGTGAAATTGTCTGAGAAGTGAACAAGGAGGATTATTTGGGGGATTTTGCTTTGTTTTGTGCACAGAATACTAACTTGTATCTATAAGTGAGAAGAGTAAGGAATAAAGCCTCTATTACAAAAGAACATTCCAAAAGTGGAGAGGATTTGTAAACTATTGAAGACAAGTCTTCAAGCCTTACTTCATGTGTGACCCCTAATTCAAATAATTCTAATTTTTTTTATAAAACCACAACTACATTTATTTATTCAAGATATATTTTCTAATTTTGTAACTTAAAGAGTTCAAAATGCTCATGGTTCATAAAAATCAGTTTGATCTCAGGTCAATTTTAAGAGGGAGAAATATACGAGAAGCAAAATCTATTTGAGTTTTGTCTATTTGATATCTATTCAATATTTGTTTTGTCTCCTAAAATATTTCCTCAAAATGATTTTACTTTTTGTAATTTTGTGAAAGAAAAAAAAAAAAACATTCAGAATGGGAGGAAGGACAGTGATTTACTGATGATCGTAATGAAGTGGTTAGGTTTTTCTGGATTCAGCTTGGGATTAAGGGAGAGGCCTTTTGAATTTCATAAAAGTACAATGGAAAGATGGAGCTGGTTGAATGATACCACAGTCACCTTCCCCCAATCCAGAGGCAGATGTCATATACCTCCAACTACACAGTATTAACAACTAGAGGCAGAAAGTAAAGGAAAAGCTTGACCCACACACATCCCCACAACTGCCAGTAGTCCAGTCTCCCAGGGCCAGGCTGGGATGTGTCAGGGAACACAGAAAGGAACTACCCTGGTGTGGTCACTCTATTTGTGGGTGAATACACAAAAGTAGAGGAAAGAAATCAATGGTGCTTCATTTCTGCCAACATAGCAAGGGGGCATTTCTTTCCCTTTTTCAAACATAAATATTTTTATTTATTATTTAGGAATTTCACACAATACACCCCAATCACACTTGATTTCAAGTCCACCCAGGTCCAACTCCCAACTCTTGTGCCCTCTAGAAAAAAAAAAAAAAAGGAGGAAAAGAAAGACAAATATACACCAAATCCAATTGGTGTCCACATACTCATTGGAGCATGATCAAACTCCCAGTGGCTAGCCCCTTAAACGTAACTGAGTCCTCCCCCTCTACCAGAAGTCATCCGCTGTGAAGAGCTGCACTTCAGCATCCCTATCACAGTTTTTAAGGGCTCACTTCAGTGGCTTCCTGTCCAGAGCGTTTCTTTGTGGCGGGGCAGAGAGGTTGTCACACAAGTCTTCAATGTCTCTCATTCCCAACTGTGAGTTTGCGCAGATCATCGACACCGCTACAAAAGAAGCTTTCTTGAAGGATGCACGTCTTTAACCGTTCCCTGTGGCATTGAAATTATAGGCTTGTGGCAAAGATGGCACCACTGAGCTCGGACAGGTCTATCGACTTGTTCTTTTGTTAAACTGATGCTGTCTTAGAGTCTAAGTTACCAAAAGTGGGGCAAGAAATGATAGGGTATCATTCTCAAGTAGTCTCTCCTTGCTATATTCTGGACTAGGACAGCCCAGAGAAGGAGAAAGGAAACAAGAAAAATGAAACGAACCAGCAAACAGGCACCATTGACCAAAGGGGAAATGATGCACACTGTGGAATAGCAAAACAGTAATAAGATAATTTTATGTTTATGGGAACAAAAATATGAAAAAATAAAATAAGTTTTAAAATATAGAAACAACATACAATTTCTTCCATCTTCCTTTGCAAATAAAGTTTTGGTGTTTTAATTGGATGGACCACCAGCTTCATTCTCCCCCAAAGAACCAGGAAATCTCATTTTTACTTGATGAATACGTTTACTTCTATTCAATGAAGTGATATAGACTTTGTTTGAGAGTTTCATTGCATTTGGCCTATTAAGTTAAAAAATACGCTGCAAATGACTTGATTCTTCCTACTTATGATGAAGAAATAATTAAGGACAATAATGCTGCTCAGCATACTGACCATATATCCAAGGTTAGGAGAATCAAAAATATAAATAAAGAATGACTAGCTGGGCATGGCCAGAGACACTCCATTCCAGTCTGGCTAAGGTGGGAAGATTGTGTCTGGGGCCAGCCTTGGTAACCTTGTTGCAAATTGGCATTAATTAATAAATCGGTTAATAATGCCTACTAGCATTTGAATTTCAGATGAAGAAACAGTTTTAGTATAAATATTGTATTTATTTATTTACTTACCTATCTCTGTCTCAATAATTGGTTCATAACATCTTTGTTGACTTATTACCGAATAGCAACTACCCTAAGCCAGATAATGCCCATCCCAGATTTTTTTTATTTGGTGTGCAGTCTATTTTAGTTTCCTCTCAAAGCTTCCAGCTGCAAATATTTAAGCATGGTTGCCATAAGACAAATATGCACTATTTTTTTGAAGCTAAATTTTATATTCATGGCATATACTCATGGTATAACTATGACTTGATGATCACACTCTGTTGAGAAGAGAGATGTTCTAAAGAGATACTCTGCTCCTGCTTTCAGCTGTCACTCTGTCACCTTTGTCTCACTTGCAAAATTAGTGTCTTTGACAGGACATACAAGAGACAGACCTTGAAGACCCCCAAATGAAAGATGTATAACAGGCTTCCTATTGTTACCAGAATTTTACTCCTGTCTCTATAAACCCTGTTGAAATGATTCAGATGAGACACACAGAGCATAGTATAGAATATAGAGCTTATCACTGAATAAAGTGGTACCCCATCAAGGGATGAGAGTGGGCCATGGTCACAGGACCAGTGTGGAGAGAAACAATCTCAAGGGGTGAGAATTGACAATGGTCAGAGAGACCATTATACAAGGAACACTGTTGAAGAATGAAAATAGACAATGGGCGAAGGGATCATTGTATTCAGCTACAATTTTATGTGTATGAATGCTTTGCATTCACTTACGTATGTGTACCACATGCATGCCTTGGTACCTTCAGAGGCCAGCAGATGCCAGATGCTCCTAATGTGGAGCTACAGAGGGCTGTGAGCCATCATGTGGGTGCTGCAAACAGAACCTGGGTCTTCTGCAAGAAGCTCTTAACCACTGAACCATCTCTCCGGCCTCTTTATACTATTTCCTAAAGGTTCTGGCACGAACAGCTTTCCTGAGCAGGGTTTCCTATTTATGTGATTGACAGGGTCATTTACATTAACTCTTAAGGGAAAGGCTAACTCTATTAGCAAGCCTCTGGCTTGATAATAATCTTATGACCATTTGAGTGGTTTGGAAAGTGATGTCTCTACCCAGGGACAGAGATGCGATTCAGATTCCATTTTTCTGATTGTTTATCAGTGCCCTACAGTATCAATTTTTTTTGAGTTGATGATTATGAGGAGGGGGGTCTATTCTCATTGACTTCCATACCTGCCAATACCTCACTAACCACCTAACATTTCTATATCTGTCAAAGGAGTGGAACTGGAAAAAAAGAACCCTGCCAGGCCTACAATAGGTAGGACTCGCAGACCTCACAAAACTCTTGATTCTTTCTTTAAAATCCAAGAATTTATAACACCCCATTTTCCTCAACTACACTTAAGTAAAACTGTCACTGTAACAATGGAGGCAACCTCAGACCAAGGTCCCCTTCCTTCAGGAAAACATGGGTGTCTTAGTTATTTTTCTATTGTGACCAAACAACTTATAAAATCAAGCATTTAATTTGTAACTCACAGTTCTAAAAGGTTAGGGTCTATGACCATCAGGACAGGGAACATGGCTGCAGGCAAGCAGATATGGCACTAGACTAATAGCTGGGAGTTTACATCTGGCACACAAGAATGAGGTGGAGAAAGAGAAACGCTGAGTTTCTTGGACTTTTGAAACCTGAAAGCTCATACCCAGTGACACATCTCCTTCAACAAGGCCATGCATACTAATCCTTCCCAAACAGTTCCACCAAGTGGGGGCCAAGTATTCAAATATATGAGACTATGGAGGCTATGCTGGATAATTTTATGGCAACTTGATGCAAACGAGTCGTTTGAGAGGAGGGAGCCTCAATTAAGAAAATTCTTCCATGAGACTGGGCTGTGGGCGAGCTTGTAGGACGTTTTCTTAATTAGTGATTGATGAGGTGGAGGCCCAGCCCATCGTAGGTGGTGCTGTAACTGGGCTGGTGGTCCTGAGTTCTATAAGAAAGCAGTTTGAGCAAGCAATAGAGAACAAACGGAAAGCATCACTTTCGTGGCCTCTACATCAGCTCCTGCCTCCAGGTTCTTGACTTCTTCTTCTTCTTCTTGACTTCTTCTTCTTCTTCTTCTTCTTCTTCTTCTTCTTCTTCTTCTTCTTCTTCTTCTTCTTCTTCTTCTTCTTCTTTTTGGTTTTTCAATACAGGTAGCTTTGTGCCTTTCCTGGAACTCACTTAGTAGCCCAGGCTGGCCTCAAACTCACAGAGATCCACCTGCCTCTGCCTCCCAAGTGCTGGGATTAAAGGCGTGCGCCACCACTGCCCAGCCCTGTCTTGACTTCTTTGATGATGAATGGTGGTTTGTAAATATAAGCTTAAATAAACCCTTTTCTCTCCAAGTTTCTTTGGTCATGGTATTTTACCATAGCCAGAACAATCCAAACAAAGACAGAGGCTATTCCCCTTCAAACCATCACATTGAGCTAAATTAACCTGTCTTAGAGCTAAATTAACATAGGTTCTAGCGTTTTCCTCATAGTCTTTCATAAGTTATGATCACTGGGAAGATACATCTGTGCATGGGGTGGGGGATTTGGGCTTAGACTTTTTAACCCCACACACTGCACTCCATTTACCAAACTATAGATACCATACTATTTTTCTTCATAAATTTATGTTTTATATTTTTTCAGAATATAGAGAAACTAAGGAGAGGAGGTTTCATACCTAGGTGGCCAATAACATCGGCAGTCTTAATTTTTCTTTTTCTTTTCTTTTTCCTGAAAACTACATATACCCAGTCTTATCTAGGAGCATTCTGATTGGAGAATGACTTCTTCTTAGTAATTACTAATTCCACTTTTCACTCTCAAAGTAACTGGTTTGAGTAATAAAGTATATGTCACTTCTGTAAGCATCCAAAACTCCCAGAGGACTATCTGTAGATAAAAAAAAAGAAAAAGAAGTATTTTAAAAGCCATAAAGAGGAAATCAAAGGAAGTCAAGAGTAATGATGCAAGTTGTTTGAGAGTAGACAGGAGTCTAGGGACTATCCTGGTTGTCACATGTGATAGTGATGTGTTTCTCGGGTCTAAAATCCTACCACCTGCACTTTAGAAGAAAATGGACCAGCACACAAATCTAAATATCTTAGAGCAATGAGAGAAGAGCTGGTTGCTTTAAGAATGAATAAATAAATAAATAAATAAATAAATAAATAAATAGTAAATAAAATGACTGCTAAATGATTTCAAGCCAAAGTATAAAGAAACTATAAGTCAGGCAGTGGTGGCACAAGTCTTTAATCCCAGCACATGGGAGACAGAGGAAGTCGGATTTCTGTGTTCAAGACCAGCCTGTTTTACAGAGTGAGTTCCAGGACAGCCAAGGCTACACAGAGAAATTCTGTCTCAAAAAACAAACAAACAAACAATTTGTGACTCTATAGATAAATAGATAGTAGTCATTATGCAGATTTCTACTACATAATTAAGCTTACTATATAATTCTGAAAGTATTGTCTGATAATTATAATTAAAGTCAAAAATCTTCTCCCAACCCAGAAATCCTCTGCACAAAGGTGATAGAGAGGAAGTGCTTGATTATGGATCAACATTGAGCTAGGATGTAATATTAGATAATCCACTGACCAATTCCAAAGACAGAGAGGAGTTTCACGCCCTATAATTATAAAGCACACACAAGCCAATGTAGATATTTCAAAATGAA
Source organism: Peromyscus eremicus (assembly GCF_949786415.1). Classification (NCBI taxonomy): domain Eukaryota; kingdom Metazoa; phylum Chordata; class Mammalia; order Rodentia; family Cricetidae; genus Peromyscus; species Peromyscus eremicus. Next base: position 27,704,993 of record NC_081424.1, on the reverse strand, counting down.
CGATTACTCAGAAAAAGGAATATGACAGCGCCACTTGTCACACACAGTTCATCCTAACTCTGTCTGGTAATTGAGTGTTATCCCTTCTGCTAGATGACCTTATTTGGGGAGCAGGGAATTTCATATTTCGAGGATAGCAGGGAGTTTTGAAGCTTAGAGGTAAATTTACACTGAGATTAGCTGCCTATTCTCCCCCAGGACCTGGGGGTGGGGCGGGCACCAACCAGTGTAGTGTTTGTATTTCCAAGAGATTGTTCCTGGGATCTGGAAGAGACATTCCCCAGCAGAAAGACCTGTTTCCTTTTCAAAAGATTTACGGGAATCTGTAAAGACAGGAGGAAGTTGTTACAATTATAAGCCTTCTGAAGTAACTGTTCTGATAAGAAGAAAGACCTTTCCATTAATTTCAACAGGAATAATTAAGTCTTTAATTTTTATTTTATTTTATTTGTTCTTACAAAATCCACAGAAAAGTTGAGAGGACTTGCTACTGTCTTTCCTCAGGGTCCTGTTCGTATTTTGTTTTGTTTCTTTATATACTACGTTTCCTCTCTTTCTGTTTTTGTTTTTAGCTTTTATAGTGCACTGTATCTGGCTTTTGTCAACCCATATTATAAACACATTCTGTAATGGCAGAGTCTGAATTGTAGCATTATATCTCATTTTCCACATATCCTAGTAAGTGACTTATCTCCTGTGTTTACTTTTAAGAAATCACCAGGACTAGGAATTTTGAACAAACTAGGAAAGAACAATTTAAAGCTCTTCCTAGAGATCATGAATCACTATGCCTTACTTTTGTAAATGATTTATCTTGGTTTGTCTTGTAGCTTTTCTCTCCGTATTTGCTAAGCAACTGTGTTGCCGGGATCCTGCTCTGGCTTCCCTTTAGCTCCTTATGACCTTTGTCAAATAAATCTGGAAGAGGTATAGGTGTAGTTCATAAGACAGGCAGAGCTAATTACAGAGCATCCTGAGGTCCTCTCAAAGGTCAAGTGGGCAGTAATTAAAGGGGCCACTGTAGAGGAAAACACTCTCAGGGAATGAGACTGGACAATGACAGAGACCATTGCGTCAATCAACACGCTTAGTTAGGCTATGTATTATCTCTTAAAGTTTGTGAAAGAGTCAGCTTTCCCTAGAGTTCTACATCCTGTCCCCTGCACCTGTCCAAGTGACTGATGCACCCATGTGGATTACTTCTTAGGGGAGAAGACACTGGCATTTATAGAAAATCTCCATGTTTCTACCTAGGACAAGGGATATGACTCAGATCTCTCTCTCTCTCTCTCTCTCTCTCTCTCTCTCTCTCTCTCTCTCTCTCTCCCTCCCTCCCTCTCTCCCTCCCCCCTCTCTCTTTCCTCTCTTTCTCTCTTTCTCTGTAAGTCCTACAGTATTGATTCCTTGTATAAAACTGCTGGTTATGAGGAGTGATCCAGCCTCAATTACCTTCAAGATTGCTAATATATATGACTAGCTACCTAATACTTGCACAATTTCTATGGTTTTTAAAGTCCTTTTAGAAAGTCTCTTCTTATTTCAATGACATACCCTAAAACAGTCTAAAGCGTAGAGAGGAATAACTACACTGCTTGTTGTCCCCTTTCTATAGCACATCCCTCTGTCCTCTTCGGGAGCAAAAATAACCATCACTAGTAACTACACAGAGGTTATCATCAACCAGAGCAGAGATACATGGTGAAGGTCAAGTTGCCCTCAATTGCTTTGAGAAACCTTAATGAATACCTATGAAAATTTGCTGCTTATAAAAGACAGATTTCTCAGTCACATGTGAATAAGAGAATGGCTTTTGAAACAGTCTAGCTGTTTATCTTACATATTTTCCCTATTTCATTTCAGACTAACAGTTTTCCCCTAGATTCCTACAAAAGCACCCCAGGAGACTTCTGCCTCAAGTCCCTGAAACAGTTCCGTGAAAAATAGATAAAAAGCAGGGTTCTAAAGCTAAGTGCCTTACTTCTTTCCACACTCCATCTCCACATTTTCTACCTGTGGATCTGTTAGCAAGTTCCAGTTAAAGCCACTGTGTTTTAATACTAGCTCCCAGTAAGCAGGTTGAGCTGGTCATTCTGCAATTAGAAATCTGAGCCATATTCTAAAGTGCTGACCCAGTTTAGCATTGTCCCCTAGGAGAACGATGAAAGGAAATAGTATACATTTTTTCCTTTAAAAACTATTTTATTTATTTAGATGCACTGCAGGACATATGAGTAGACACACCACAGGACTCAGCTCTCTTCTTCACCATTTGAATCCTGCAGATCAAACTCAGTTCACTAGTTTTGACTTCACCTTTACATGTTGAGCCATCTCATTGCCCTGTCCTTTTTTAATCTGTAGAAAAAAAATCATTCCTCTTAGTCATGATGGCTCTGTTTTAAAAGATTGTTCCTCAAAATTGACAGCAACGATAAAGAGAATTAGGCACAGTCTTCATGGATGACTCACCAATGAATATGATGTCAAACATGCAATAATCTACAAATACTCAGAAGACTGAAAAGTATCCTCTGGAGTCATTGAAATCAATTGTTCTTAAAAAGGGTTTTAATTGAAATAGGATTATATCACTTCCCCATTCCCTTTCCTCCCTCCTGCTCATCCCAGTCACCCTCCTTTGAGCACCTCCAAATTGGCAGGCCCTGTTTCTTTGATTGACTTGTTACATACTTATGTACATGTATGTATGTACGTATTCACAAATATATACAAATAGAATCTGCTGAGTCCATTTTTTTTATGCTTGTGTGTATATGGTTTCAAGATGGAACACTCTGTCTTGAATAGCCAATAAGGGAGTTCAACCTTGGGAGAGGCTAATTCTCCTTCTTCCAGCAAATAATAGTTGCCTGTAGTTCTTTCTATAAAGGTGAGAGTCCATGAAAATTTTCCCCTTCCACATTAGCATGTCCATTGATATTGCTATTGTTCTGATCTTGAAGAGAGGGCAGAAAAAAGTGTAAGAAACAGGATATCAGAAAGTCGCTGTGAAACAGTTTCTCCTAGAAATGGCTAAAATCAGTAGTTTGGTTTTTTTCCCCCAACAAACCAAAGGATTCAAATAAGTGTTGTACTCAGTTATTGGAAAATTCAAAATTTCATTTATTTAATTCAGCAAGTATTTGTTGAGCAATTTCATATGCCAGATAGTGTTTTAGGTCTTAGTAGATTCAACTATAGGCCAAATAGACAAAATCTCTTCCTTTGATTCTTACATTCTAGTGAAAAAAGAGAATGAAAAAAGATATATAAATAAAAAATATAATGAGAACGCCTAGAAATAGAGGATAGGGAGCCTGAACCATCCATCTTCTGTAACTAGGCAAGGCTCCCAGTGATGGGACTGGGACACTAACTGTGGTGGTTTGAAAGAAAATGATCTCCAAAGGGAGTGGTACTATTAGGAGGTGTGGACTTGTTGGAGTGTGGTGGTATTGTGTTCTCCAAAATATTGTGCACGCTAATAAACTTATCTGGGGTCAGAGAACAGGATAGCCACAATATTAAACATAGAGGATAGGCAGTGGTAGCACACACCTTTAATCCTAGCATTCCGGAGGCAGAAATCCATCTGGATCTCTGTGAGTTCAAGGCCACATTGGAAACAGCCAGGCACGGTGACACACGCCTTTAATCCCAAGAAGTGAGCCTTTAATCCCAGGGAGTGATGGCAGAAGGCAGAAAGATATATAAGGCATGAAGACCAGAAACTAGCAGCATTTGGCTGGTTAAGCTTTTAGGCTTCTAGCAGCAGTTCAGCTGAGATCCATTCGGATATGAGGACTCAGAGGTTTTTAGTCTGAGGAAACAGGATCAGCTGAGGAACTGGCGAGGTGAGGTAGCTTTGGCTTGTTCTGCTTCTCTGATCTTCCAGCATTCACCCCAATGCCTAGCTCCAGGTTTGATTTTATTAATAAGACTCTTTAAGATTCATGCGACATTGGAGGAAGTGTGTCACTGGGTGTGTGTGGCAGGGCGTGGGTGGGTGGGGTGCTTTGAGGTCTCTTTTGCTCAAGCTTCCCTCAGAGTGACTGTCAGTCAACTTCCTGTTGCCTGCAAGATTTAAGACTCCCAGCTATTCCTTTAGCACCACATCTACCTGCATGCTGCCATGCTCCCTGCCATGATGATAATGGACTGAACCTTTGAGACTGTAAGTAAGCCCCCTCAACTAAATGTTTCATTTATAAGAGTTGCCACGGTCATGGTGTCTGTTCACAGCAATAGAAAACCCTAAGACAGCAACTCAGCCACAAAACCTTTGACCCACAACCTGTCCTGCCTGCAAGATACACTGGGAAAATTGGTGGTTCAGAACTTGTGGGAGTGGCCAACCAGTGACTGGCCTAACCTAAGTCCGCAGCTATGAGTCCATGCCCAACACTGCCTGGATGACCAGGAATCAGGAGCTGGATGGCTCAGAGACATAGGATAGAACCAAACATGACTGACCCCCACCAAAGAAATTAAGAAATAATTCCTAACAATATTCTGCCATACTCATAAATCAGTGCCTAACCCAGTACTCATCAGAGAGGCTTCCTATGGTAACCGAGGGGAGCAGATGCAGAGACTCGCAACAAAACATTAGGCAGAGCTTGGGGAACCTTGCTGAAGTTGATGAGGAAGGATTGTAGGAGCCGGAAGAGACAGGGACACCAGAAGAACAGGGCCCACAGAGTCAACTAAGCAGGGCTCACAGGGACTCACAAAGAATGAAGCAGCAATCACAGAGCCTGTATGGGTCTATGCTAGGCCCTCTGCATACATGCTGTGGGTGTCTCACTTGGAGTTTTTGTGGGATTCCTAACAGTGGGAATGGGGCTGTCTCTGACTCTTTTCCCTGTTTGGGGAACCGTTTTCTTCTTACTGGGTTGCCTCTTCCAACCTTGATATGAGGGTTTGTGCCTAGTCTTATCGCATCTTGTCATGCCATGTTCAGTTGATATCACTGGGAGGCCTGCTCTTTTCTGAAGGGAAACAAAGGATCACTGGATCTGGGGGAGAAGGGAGGTGGGGGAAGGGCTGGGAGGAGTAGAGGGAGGGGAGGCTGAGGTCTGGATATATTGTATGAGAAAAAAATAAAAAGAAAAAATATATGTAACTAGGCAGGCAGAGACAAGCAGATCTCTAGGGACTTACAGGCCAGCTAGCCTAGCTTACTTGGAGTCTCAGGCAAAAAAAAATTTACTTTGGTGAGAAATTACAAAAACAAAAACAAAAACAAAAAAGAAGTAAGAAAGAAATTAGAAATCAAAGAAAGGGAGGAAAGACAGCACCTAAGGATTGATAGTCAAGGTTGTCCTGGTCTCTACACACACATGCATGTATACATCATGTGTACATGTGAAGGTGTGCATACAAATATACATCTGTAAAACACACATGCTATATATATAATATGCAATATATATCACATATGCATACATATACACACATGCAAATGGTTATATAGTTAGAAATTAACATGAAAGAGAATGATGTATGCTGTCTTGGAGAGTCTTTTAAACAGAGTGACGAGAGTAGCTTCATTGAAAAGAGAATTAATAAGTAAAGATTAGAAGGAGGTGAGAGAGTGAACTTAATAGGTATCTACAGAAACAGTATTTTAGACAGAAGAGCTTGCAAGCGCAAATGTCCTGAGATAGCCCCATGATGAGTGTGGTGGAGGTGCAGTACAAATGCTGGTGTAAAAGAACAGTAAGAATGATATTGAAATAAAAAGACCCAGGAAGGTGTGCTGTCTAATTTTGTATCAATTTGACACACGCTAAAGTCATCAGAGAGAAGGGAACCTCAATTGAAAAAATGCCCCCATGAAATCAGACTGCAGGTAAATCTGTAGGACATTCTCTTAATTAGTGATTGGTGGGGGAGGGACCAGCCCATTGTAGATGGTGCCATCCCTGGGCTGGTGGTCCTGAGTTCTATAAGAAAGCAAGCTGAGCAAGCTGTAGGGAGCAAGTCAGTAAGAAGCACCCCTCTGTTGACTCTCATCAGCTCTTACCTCCAGGTTCCTGCCCTGTTTGAGTTCCTGCCCTGACTTCCCTTGATGGTGAACTCTGATGTGGAAACGTAAACCAAATAAATCATTTCATTCCCAAGTTCCTTTGGTCATGGTGTTTCATCACAGCCATAGTAACCCTGAGTAAGACAAAAGGTAATAGAATCAAAAAAGAAAGGGAATCATGTTGTGTAAGGCCTTGCAGGATGCTTTAAGAATCAATATTTGCATTCTAAGCTTTTTGTTTGTAGTGATATTCTAAAATAGAAAGTGGCTTTATACATGTTTTAAAAGGACTTCTTTGCAGTGTTGAGAATTTAAAGTCAAAATTTTAGTACATCACTGTTTTCACTTTGTCTCATTTGCCATCACACCTGGTTCCTGCAGTACTTGGACTTGAACCCAGATCTTCCTATATATTAGACAAGCACTCTACCAATCCAGCTGCATCTGGAGCCCAGTATATAATCCTTTGCTTTTCAAAAAAGTAATCAGCCCAAGTGTCAGGTGAATATCTGTGATCCCAGCATGCAGAAGGCTGAAGCCGGAAGATCGTAAGTGTGAGCTTAGCTTTGGAAAGAGTGAGGCCCTCAAACAAGCAAAATCAATGTCTCTAGCAAAGTATTGTGTATGGATTGTGAAAATGAATGCCTTGTCCTGAGTATAGAAAGCTATCATAGTCAGCCTCAGTTCACATCTGGCTGAGAAATGATGGTACCGATTGGAACTGATCTATCCATCTTCTGTGACCTTGGTGCCCACTTCAGCAATGTCTACACAGAGCAGCCAGCTGGGGCATCAGTACTTCCTTTCAACACTAGAAAACAACAGGAAGGAGTGAGAAAGAGTTTATCATTGGAAGGTGTGGGTTGCAATATTTATCTCTCCTCCTAGTCATACAAAGGGAGAATGAAGCTTGTTCTTAAAAACAAATGAACAACATTTTATTAATGATAAAGCTAAAGGATTTTTTCACTTCATTTTTTTCAAAAAAAAAATAGCACACAGCCATCAGAATAAAATATAGAATCCCAAACTCAAAATTCAAGGCATCCTCACTCTCTCTCTTTGTTTTTGCCGCACAAACACTGGTGTAACTCAACTGCTATTTTCTTTCTCGCTCCTATTGTTAAGATGGTTTTCTTAGCATCCATTTCTCCAGGTCCATATCATACCTGAACAAACCAATAAAATGAAGATATAGGACAAAACTTCAGCACGTGAAGCCTCAGGACACTAGTTGCTAAACACTGCTCACATCACTAAATTTTCTCATCCTGTCTTTGAATACTTAGTGACTTAGTGAGACCCTGTCTCAAAAAAATGGGGTTGTTACACAGAGGTAGAGTATTTGCCTATCGTATGTGTGATCCTCTCTTCCATCGCCAGCATTACACTAATAAAAACTTGAGGAGAATCATGGAGGGACTGTGGAAAGGTATTCAGGATAAGAAAGGCCAGCACTTGGTACTGACATGGATAGAGGAACTCTGTGTCTCCTAAGAAATGTTTTCTCCAAATGCATCTTGGTCATATGATGGAGAGAAAGTAAACAGTCCACCCTTCCTTCTATAGGACTTAGGGCAAGCAGACACATGGAAGCAAATATTCCCAACACATCATATATAATCATAGCAATAAACCTGCAAAATAAGTATGCAAAATAACTAAATTTAATCACAGTTGTATATTTGTGTTTTAATTCATAGGCAGTTGATATATAAGTAAAAAATACAAATAAGCATAATAAATTACAATAGTTTCAGGATAGTTATTTTCCATATTGTTATGTTTCATGCCTTTCCTGAAGTAAGTGCTGTTAAAAAAAAAGCTCACTACCAAAAGGTAAAAAATAAAATAAAAAGTAAAATATCTCATGAATAACTTCTTTATTGATTATATATTGGTATGATAACATTTGGAGTAAATGGGTTAAACAGAATATATTTAGATTTTACTTATATAAAATACATATTTATATTCACATTGAGGTAAAAGCAGGAATGAAAATGTAATTAAATTTGACATAACATCTCTTTTTATGTTATCTCTGACACAATGATCATAGCAGAACATTCTTTTTTTGTTTTTTTCAACAAAATAATATAGTTTATTCTAGAGCCAAATATGAGTGATCACAGCTTGCAAATTCAGATTTAAGCTGCCCCCAATACCATGTTCATAACAATTTTATGAAGTTACTGTTTTTTGAAAACCTCTGCTGTAGACTTCAAATGCTGCCTTATAACATTCTTAGCTATGGGGATGATGAAAAGCAGGAGTCTGTTAATATACTTAAAAGGATTTTCCTAGTAATCGCAAGGATGGTAGATCCACACACAGAGTCAGGCAATACATGATTATTTAAAGGAGTAAGTTAACTCAGGAAATTTGGCTGTGGACCCACACCATTCTAACCTCTCCATAATCACTGAAGTTCTAACTAGTCAGTCATCTTTGTAGACTATATAGTGTGGCCATGGCTTCTTCAGGAACTTTGGTTAATAACTGGAAATTGTGAGTTACATTCTAACTCACAATATACAAGAGACCATCGTATATTCAATCAACTAAACCTAATTGTATTATGTCTGTGTAGCTTTATTTTAGACTTTTTAAAGTGGACAATGTTTTTAAATTATTGAATAATCATAATTGGTCTTCAATTTTGTTCCATTGGTCTACATGTCTATCTCAGTGCCACTACCATATTAATTTTTATTGCAATGGCCCTGTAATGTACCTTGAGGTCTATAATTGTAATACTTCCAGCAATGTTCTTTTTGCTCAGCACTGCTTGGCTATCCTGGATGTTTGTGATTCCAGATACATTTTAAGATTTTTTTGTTTTGTTTTGGGACTTTTGTTTGTTTGTGTTCTATTTCTGCAAAGAATGAGATGGGGATATTGACTGGGATTACGCTGGATCTGAAAATGATTTGACTAGAATGGTCATTTTCACAATAATAATTCTACAAATCCATGAGCATGGGATGTCTTTACTTATTATAGTATCTTTGTCTCTTTCTTCAGATGTTTACAGTTTCCATGGCAGAGGTCTTTCACCTCTTTTGTTAGGTTTATTGCTGGATGTTTCCTTTCTTTTAGTCTATTGTGAAACGGAGTCTGTGTTCATAATCTCTTTCCCTACATGCTTAGTGTCATAGAAAAACTATTGAGTTTTACAAGTACATTTTTGTATCTACCATGTTGCTGAAACTTGTAGAATTCTTTGGAATTTCTTATACATAATATGATGTCATCTACAAATAGTGACAGTGTAGCTTCTTCCTTCCTTATTGGCATCTCTTTAACTTCCTCCTCTTTTATTTATTGCTGCATCTAGTACTTTGAAGGTTATGTTGGAAAGGAGAGGGGACAGTGGATAGTTGTTTCTCCTTCCTGATTTCAGAGGGATTGCTTCAAGTTTTTCTCTATTTAGGATTACATTGGCTATAGTTGCTCATCTCTAACTTTTCATACAATGAGGCATGTTCCTTCTCATCCTATTCTCTCCAGGGTTTTATTTTCAAGACACATTGGCTTTACTCAAAGGTTTTTTTCTGCACTTATTACAATGATCTGTGGTTTTTGCCAATAAATCCAGTTTGTGGTTTATTACATTTATTGACTTGTGTAGCTTGAACCATCCCGGCACTTCAGGGATAAAAAGCTAAGTTAGTCATAGTCAATAATCTTTTTGATGTATACCTGTATACAGTTTGCAAGTATTTTATCGAGCATTTTGGAGTATATGCTAATGAGGAACACTGGCTGCAGTTTTCCTGTTGTGTGTTTACCCTTTGGGCACTAGGGTGATACTGGCTTCATAGAAAAGTCTAGATATGCCCTTTCTGCTTCTGGGTTTGGGTTTTTGTTGTTGTTTCTTTTAATACTTTAAGAATAATATGGCAATTGGTCTTTAAATGTCTGGTATAATTCTTCTGTGAATCCACCTAGGCCTGTACTTTTTGTTTTTTTAAGGCTGGATTTTTTTTATTACTGTTTCAATGTCCTGGTTTGTTATGGGTATACTTAGGTTTTGATCTTTTCTTGATTTAATTTTGGTGGTTTAGATGAATCTAGAAATTAATTAATTTCTTTTAGGCTTTCCAACTCAATGGAGTACCAATTTTTAACATACCTCCTTATAGCTTAATATGGTGACATATGCCTTTAATCTTAGCACTAGGGAGGCAGAGGCAGGCAGATCTCTGTGTGTTTAAGGCCAGCCTGATTTACAGAGTGAGTTCTAGGTCAGTCTGGGGTACATAGTGAGACCCTGTCTCAAATAAATGAACAAACAAATATATTCCCTTGTAATATCCCAAATTTAATTTGGTGTCTGTTGTGTACATTCTCTGTTCATTCTCATTTTGTTAATTTGAGGCTCCCCATCTTTTAGTTAGTTGGACCAAGCATCTGTTGATTTTGTTTGTTTTCTCAAAAATCAATATTAGATTAATTGATTCTTTAAATGGTTTTCTTTGTTTCTATTTCAATAATTTCTTCTCTGGTTTTTATTATTTCTTACTGTCAACTGGGTGTGAATTTGGTCTGCTCTTGTTTTTTCCAAAATTTTTAGTTGCCTCACTATGTCATTTAATTGTGTTCCTTCTTATTTTATTAATGTAGACAGAGCTGTGGAATTCCTCATAAGACTGACTTCACTATGCAGCAGTGGCTTCATTGTGTTGTGATTTCATTTTCATTTAGTTCCAGGAAATTATTGTTTCTTGATTTCTTCTTTGACTTATTCATCATTCGTTAATGAGATATTTAGTCTCCATTAGTTTGTGTATGTAAGAGATTTGTTTGCTGTAGACCTGAAGTTCTGTTGCACTGTGGTTAGGTAGGACATGTAGAGTTCCTTCCATCTTTCTGAATTTGTTATTTTTATTTTATGCCCCAGGATGAGGTCTGTTTCAGAGATGCTTCCATGGGCTGCTGAGTAGAATACATTTTCTTTGGTGTGTGGGTGGAATATTCTGTAGACATTTGTTAAGTCCATTTGATTCATGATGTCTTAATTCTGATGTTTCTCTGCTTATGTTTTCTGCAGATGACCTGTCTATTGGAGAAAGTGGGGTATTTATATCACTACTCTTTATGATTTGATGTTACTCTGTGTCTTTAATTCCAGCAGTATACTTTTTATGAAATTAGGTGCATCAGAGTTTGGTGCATTTATGTTTATAATAGTAATGTCTTCTTGATTAATCATTCTCTTGATTAGAATAAAATTTCCTTCCTCATGTCTTCTAATTAGTTTTAGTTTTAGGTCTATTCTCTTAGATATTAAGATAGCAATGCTTACTTGCTCCCTGTTCTCATTTGATTGAAATACTTTTGTCTATCCTTTCACTTTGAAGTGGTTCCTTTATCGAAGGCTGTGTTTCTTGTAAACAACACATAGATCATATTTTGCTTCTTTATCTATTAGCCAGTCTGCTTTTTGATTGGAGAACTGATGCTATTAATACTTAATGTTATTATTGAAAGTTGTGTGTTGATTACAGTCTTTGTGTTGCTGATTGTTGATGGGGTCATTTGTGTTCTCGGTTGTACTTTGTGTTTTAGTAATTATAGCTTCCTTGGTTTTCTTTCTATAGTGTCTTGGATATATTCATTCCTTTCTTCTGCCTGAATTATTTCTTCCTGTATTTTCTTCAGGTTAGGTCTGCTGGATATAATTTTTTAAGGTTTTTTGTATCGTGGAAAAGTTTTACTTCTCCTTCAACTATGGCAGATAGTTTTGCTGGGTACATTAGTCTAGGTTGGAAGTCATGATCCTTTAGGATTTGAAATGTGTTGCTCAGGCTCAACAGATACAAGAAAGTTAAAATAATACTCTGCATCCTATTAGACCACCACAGATTAAAGCTGGACTTAAACAACAGATAGTCTACAAACTCATGGAAACTGAACACGCCTTTAATCCCAGCACTCAGGAGGCAGAGCCAGGCGGATCTCTGTGAGTTCGAGGCCAGCCTGGGCTACCAAGTGAATTCCAGGAAAGGCGCAAAGCTACACAGAGAAACCCTGTCTCAAAAAACCAACCAACCAAACAAACAAACAAACAAAAACCTCTCTGTTGAATGAAAACTGGGTCAAGAAAGAAATAAGAAAAAAGTTAAAGATTTTCTGGAATTCAATGAAAATGAATATACAACATACCCAAATTTATTGGACACAATGAAAGAGGTGCTAAGAGGAAAGTTCATAGCACTAAGAGCTTACATTTAAAAAAAAATGGAGAAACCTCAATCTCATACTGGCAACTGAATGACACACATGAAAGCTCTAGAATAAAAAGAAGTAAGTACACCTAAGAGGAGTAGATGGCAAGAAATAATCAAATTGAGAGCTGAAATCACTAAAATAGAAACAGTAAGAACAATACAAGGAACCAATGGAACAAAGGGTTGGTTCTTTGATGAAATCAACAAGATAGACAAACCCTTATGCAAGCTAATTAAAAGAAGGATAGAGAATATCTAAATTAACAAAATCAGAAATTAAACAGGAGACATAACAACAGACACCAGGGGAATCCCAAGAATCATTACATCATATTTTAAAAATATGTAATCCACAACATTGGAAAATCTAAATGAAGCAAATAATTTTCTCAATTGGTACCATTTACAAAAGTTAAATCAAGATCAAATAAACAAGTTAAATAAACCTCTAACCCCTAAGGAAATAGAAGCAGTCATTTAAATAAAGTCTTCCAACAATGACAAGAACAAAAACAAAATCCCAACCAAAAAAAGGCCCAGGACCAGATGATTTTAACACAGAATTCTGACAGACTTTTAAAGAAGAGCTAATGCTAATACTCCTCAAATTAATCTACAAAATAGAAACAGAGAGAACATTGCCAAAATCATTTTATGAGGCCACAGTCACCCTAATACCCAAACCACACAAGGATTCAACAAAGAATGAGAATTACAGAACAATTTCCCTTATAAACATAGATGCAAAAATACTCAATAAAATACTCACAAACATAATCCAAGAACACATCAAAAAGGTCATCCACCATGATCAAATAGGCTTCATCCTGGAGATGCAGGGATAGTTCCACATTTGAAAATCAGTCAATGTAATCTACCATATAGGCAAACTGAAACAAAACAAAAACCACATGATCATTTCACTAAATGACAAAAAAGCCTTTGTCAAAACCCAACACCCCTTTGTAACGAAAGTCACAGAGAGATTAGGGATACAACGGACATACCTAAACATAATAAAGGCAAATTAAATTAAGAGAAACTCAAAGCACTAATATCAGAAACAAGACAAGGCTGTCCACTCTCTCCATATCTATTCAATATATTTCTTGAAATTCTAGCTAAAACGATAAGACAACTGAAAGAGATCAAGGGAATACAAATTGAAAAAGAAGTGAAAACCTCATTATTTGCAGATGATGTGACAGTATACATAACGCACCCCAAAAATTCTAGCAGGGGACTCCTACATCTGATACACATCTTCAGCAAAACTACTAGATGCAAGATTAACTAAAAAAATCAGTAGCCCTCCTATATACAAACGACAGACTGAGAAAGAAATTGGGGAAACAACATCCTTCACAATAGCCACAAATAATATAAAATATCTTGGTGTAACTCTAACCAAACAAGTGAAAGACCTACATGGCAAGAACTTCATGGATTTGAAGAAAGAAACTGGAGAAGATACCAGAAGATTGAAAGATCTTCCATGCTCATGGATCAATAGCATCAGCATAGTAAAAATGGCCATCCTACCAAAAGCAATCTATAGATTCAACACAATCCCCATTAAAATTCCAACACAATTCTTTATAGACTGTGAAAGGACAATACTCAGTTTCATATGGAAAAACAACAAACCCTGGATAGCTAAAACAATCCTGAACAATAAAAGAACTTCCTTCAGGGAGGTAGCACCATCCCTGATTTCAAGCTGTACTGCAGAGCTATAGTAATAAAACTGCATAGCATTGGCATAAAAGCAGACACATTGATCAGTGGAATCAAATGGAAGACCCAGACATAAATTCACACACCTATAGACACCCGATTCTTTATAAAGAAGCCAGAAATACACAACGGAAAAAAGAAAGCGCTTGAGACAGATGGTGGTGGGTCTAACTGGATGTCTTTATGTAGAAGAGTATAAATAGATACATATCTATCAACATGCAAAAAACTCAAGTCCAAGTGGATCAAAGGCCTCAACATAAAATCAGATAACACTGAACCTCATAGAAAAGAAAGTTAGAAATAGCCTCAAATGCAATGGTACAGGAGATAACTTCCTGAACAGAACACTGATAGCATAGGCACTAAGATCAACAATTAATAAATGAGATCTCATGAAACTGAAAAAGCTTCTGTGAGTTAAAGGACATCATCAATAGGACAAAATGCCAGCCTACAGAATGAGACAAGATTTTCACGAACTCTGAATCTGACATAAGGCTAAGTTCCAAAATATATGTAGAATTCAAGAAACTAGACATCAGCAAACCAAATAATCCAATTTTAAAATGGGGTACAGATCTAAACAGAAAATTCTCAATAGAGGAAAGTAAAATGGCTGAGAAAATCTTAAAGAAATGTTCAACATCCTTAGCCATTAGGGAAATGCAAATTAAAACTACTTTAAGATTCCATCTTACACCTGTGAGAATGGCTAAGATCAATATCACAAGTGACAGCTCATGATGTTGTGGTTATGGAGCAAGGAGGACATTCCTCCACTGCTGGTGGGAATGCAAACTTGTACAACCACTTTGAAAATCAATGTGGTGGTTCCTCAGAAAACTCAGAATTGATCTACCTCAAGACCCAGCTAAACCATTCTATCCTACCACAAAGAAACTTACTCAATTATGGTCATAGCAACTTTATTCCAGCCAGAAACTGGAAACAATCTAGATGTCCCTCATCTGAAGAATGGATAAAGAAAAAGTGCTACATTTACAGCTGTTAAAAAAATGATGTCATGAAATTTGCAGGCAAATAGATGGAACTGGAAAAAAAAACATCCTGGATAGGGTAACCCATATGCAGAAAGACAAACATGGAATGTATTCACTTATAAGTGAATATTAGCTATTAAGTAAATGATAGTCATACTACAATCCACAGACCCAGAAATGGCAAATAACAAGGAAGGCTTTAGCGGGGCAGGGGTGGCCACATGGATCTCCCCGGGAAGGGGAAATAAAATGGATTGTGTAGGAACATGGGAGTGGGTGGAGATAGAAAGAGGAGGGATGGGGGTAGAGGGAGAGGAAGAGAGTACTGGGAGAGATGACTAGAAGTGGAGGGCATTGAGGGGAGGAGCATTGTGGAAACCTAGTATGATAGAATCTCCCAGGAACATATGAGAATGACCCTAGTGAGGACTCTTAGTAATGGGGAATATGGAGCACAAACCAGCCATTTTATGTAACCAGGCAACTTCCAATGGTGAAATTGGGACACCAACCCAGCTACAACTCTTAGACCTACAATCTATCTTGCCTGCAAGATGTGCTGAGGCAATGGAGGCGCAGAACTTGTGGGAATGGCCAACCAATGACTTGTCTAATTCAAAGCCAGCCCACACCACAAGAGGGAGCCTGTGCCTGACACTGCCAGGATGATCAGGAACTAGAGCTAGATAGCTTAGAGACCTAGGATAGAAAAAAACTGTCTTAGTTAGGGTTTCTGTTGTTGTGAAGAGACACCATGACCACAGCAACTCTTATAAAGGAAAACATTTAATTGGAGTAGCTCACTTGTAGTTTCAGAGGTTCAGTCCATTATCATCATGCTGGGATATGGCAGTGTGCAGGCAGACATGGTGCTGGAGAAGTAGCTGAGAGTCTTAAATCTTTCAAGGAAAAAGAAAATGGACTATGACACTGAGCTGTACCTTGAGCATAGAAGACTTAAAGCCTGCCCACACAGTGACACACTTCCTCCAACAAGGCCATACCTACTCTAACGAAGTCAGACTTCCCAATAGTGACACTTCCTCTGGGAGGCATTTTCTTTCAAGCCATCATAAAAACAAAACAATAAAATGATTCCTACTGATACTCTGCTGTACTGATAGATGAGTGCCTAGTCCTGTCATCATTAGAGAGGCTTCCTCTGGCAGCTGATGGGAGCAGATGCAGAGACCTACAGACAAAACATTAGGCAGACAGAGATCCCAAATTGTAGGTTTCCATTGAGTCACCCCACCACCACCAGCTTGGGAAACCCCGCAGAAGGGGGTGAGAGGAAGAATTGTAGGAGCCAGAGGGGTTAAGAATGCCAGAAGAACAAGGCCCACAAAACCAACTCAGCAGGCCTAGCAGGGGCTCACAGAGATTGAAGTATAATCATGGAGCTGGCATGGGTCTACGCTAGATCAGTACCATTTCTAGTCATCATCAGAGAGGCCTCTTCTGGCAGTAGATGGGAGGAGGTGCAAAGACCCACAGCCAGACATGATGCCGAGGAGAGAGAGTCTAAATTGAAGGTCTCTATCAGGAACCCTGCGGAAGATGGGAAGGAAAGGTTGTAGGAGTCAGAGGGGATGGAGGACTCAAGGAGAACATGTCCTGCTGAATCAGGTAAGCAAGGCTCATATATCCTCCAAGCAGGGTTCACATGGGCCCACAAAGACTGAAGTGGCAGGCACAGGGACTGCACCAGGTCCTCTAGGTGTATAATATGGCTGTTAGTTTTTGTGGGAGCACAAAAACTGCTAACAGGAGGAGCATATGTATCTCTGACTCCTTTGCTTGCTAGGGGGACTCTTTCTCTCCTATTGGGTTTCCCTGTCCAGTCTTGATATGAGGGCTTTTGGCTTGTCTTATTGTATCTTGTTTTGTCTTGTCTGGCTGTTGTATCTTGGAGGTCTGCTCTTTTCTAAAGAGGAAATGGAGTGGGGTGTGGATCTGGAGGAGAGAAGTGGGTGGGGTGTTGTGGGATATTCACCCAAGAAGACTGTTCAGACATGGGTTTAAACCAATAAACAGTCTTTATTAGCTGGCCAGTGACTACACTGGGTGTCCAGGATCCCAGTGTAGCCCTGAGCCTTTTTCAGGGTGAGTTTCTAAGCACAAAAACCATGTTCTGGGTTGACATACTTCAGTAAAAAAGAACAGTTGGCCAGAGTATAAATACAGAAGCCGTAAAGCAAGGTTAGTACATCTTAAGACTTTCCAAGAATTCTATGGACTTTGATGGATTAGAACATTGTTTTAGTTTTGGTAAGCAATGCTAAGTTTCACAGCCTGAGTGGTACTTCCATCATGGAGTCAGTTGTGCTAAGGTCTGGGACCCTGTTACAGGGGGAGGCTAGGAGGAGTGGAAGGAGGGGAAACTGAGATCTGGATATACTGTATGAAAGAAGAATCTAGTTTCAATTTTAAAAAGATTTAATTATAAGAAAAAGAAAGAAAAAAATGTGTTGCTCTAGGCCAGTGGTTCTCAACCTGTGCATTGTGCCCCCTTTGAGGTCGACTAGCCGTTTCACAGGGGTCTCCTATGGCCATCAGAAAATGCAGACATTTACATTATGATTCATAACAGTAGCAAAATTATAGTTTCAAAGTAGCAACGAAAATAATTTTATGGCTGGGGGTGATTCCAACCTTAGGAACTGTATTAAAGGGTTATAGCATTAGGAAGGTTGAGAACCACCGCTCTATGCTCTTCTAGCTTCCAAAGTTTCCATTGAGAAATCATCTGTTTTTCTGATGAGTTTTCCTCTATATGTGACTTACGTGGGTTTTCCTCTCTCTGTCGCAGCTTTCAGTACTTTTCTCTGTTCCTTATGCTTAGTGTTTTAACTATGATATGCCATGGGAGTTTCTTTCCTGATCCTTTCTCTTTGGTGCTCTGTGTACTGCTTGTATCTCTGTAGATGTGCCTTTCCATAGTTTGGTAAGGTCTTCTTTTAGGATCTTGTTAAAGATCTGGTCTATGCCACCAAACTAGGATTCTTCACTCCCATCTATTCCTATAATTTGAAGGTTTGGTCTTGGCATGGTGCCCCATGTTTCCTGTATGTTCCCCACCCTGGTGTGTGTGTGTGTGTGTGTGTGTGTGTGTGTGTGTGTGTGTGTGTGTGTGTGTCTATGTGTCTGTGTGTCTGTGTCTGTGTGTCTGTGTGTCTGTGTCTGTGTGTCTGTGTGCGTCTGTGTCTTAATTTTTCGTATTATTGGCTTATTCAGACTGGATCTTCTATTTTTATCTTTGAGTCCTGATATTCTATCTTCTGTTTGATACATTCTACTTGTAAGGCTTTCCCCTGAGTTTTCTCATAGCATTTCATCTTTATTTCAGCTTTAATTCTCTTCATTGTTTCTATCTCTTTACTGAATTCTGTTTCCAAGTCCTGGATTGTCTTTGCTATTTCCATCAACTTTGTGTTTGTGTATTTTTGTTGTTGCTGTTGATCACTGAGGCATTTATTCCCTTTAAGTTCATCAGGCTAATTTCTTTGTGTTTTCTTTACACTCCTCTAACTCTTTGATGAAGTTTGTGATTATATTTTTAAATTCTGTTTCCTGGTTTTCATCTTGGTGATTCTTACCGGAGAACATATAGGATTAGTGGATTTTGCAGGGAGCATACTGCCTTGATCTTTCATATTGTTTGTGTGTTTGCAATGATATCTGGTATGTGGACTACTTCTGCTAGTGTTGTGTCTGATATGGATGTAACAATTTGGGACAGAGCATGGGATGCGTGAACCAGGATGAGCATAAAGTTTGGATATGGTTTAGGTGGAACAAATTCAGGTAGACATAGAGGGTTGGGCTGGCCTGCTGTATATATGTCCTGAGCCAAGTATGGAGTTTAGGGATAAGTCTGGGTTTTGGTGATGGTGTATGGAAGAAGGATAAGGTAGACTCACCTGGCTAGACTGTGAAAAAATGGTGTGTTTGATTGGCTGATTAGAGAAGTTAGGTGTGATACACCAGGGGCATGTAGGTTGGAGGTGTGCAGTGCAGATCCTGGCACGAGCCTGGAAGTTGGGGAAAGTGCAAACAGGGGTTGCCAGATGAGAACAGGGAACTGGATGTGGGACCTGGGCTAGATCTGAGGGTTGGGGAGGGTGCATGGATTGAGCAATCAGGTGAACTCACCTGGCTTGAGCCTAGAGCAAGATGTTCAAGACATGCCTGGGCAGAGCTTGAAATATTTTATAACCTTCTGTTGTTCAGGCAATAACCGTAGAATGAACCTGTTTATTACTCTTCTCTGTAAGGCAAATATGGAAGTATATGATGATATTTGTCTCTTTTTTAGTTACTTTTTCTGCAAATGTTCATTGGCTTTTTATTTGGATTGCAATGAAAAATTTAAATAAAAAAGTTTAACTTTAGTCATCTTTTCTCTTAACCACGTAACAAAATTAACCCTTTAAAAGCATTTCTAAAAGACAAAAGAGTTGCATGCCCTAGAAACCTTTGAATATGGAGAATGTTTATTTGTTTGCTTGTTTGTTTTTTACTTCATTCCAACAGAACAATTTAGAGAAAAAATGTAAAATAATTTATATGATCATGCATGGCAAAATTTTGCTTGGTAATTGTCAAAATGACTATGAAAGAGGAATGAAAGAGGGAAGACAAAGATCCTTCATATCACCAGAAGGAGGCCAAGGCTCAGCACACCTAAGAATCACTTCTGCTAAGTCTTTGTGATGAAATTTTTTTTACATAACTTACATCTGACTTTGTAATTGTGTGGGAATTGGGATGAGGTTCAGTTAGGAGAGTGTTTGCCTCTCGTGCATGATGTACTGGGTTTACTCCCCAGCACCTCAAACTGGGCACAGTGGTACACATCTATCATCTACATCTTAGGAGGATGGATCAGAAAGATCAGAAATCCAAGGTGATTCTCAGCTACATAGAAGTTTAAAGGCCAAACTGAGCTATATGAGACCCTGTCTCAAAGGAAGATTATAAAAGCTCATTTCAAACTTGAAGAAAACATGACTGTCACGAGCACATGTTCAGAAACATAGACGAACATATTTGTGGGTTTCCACAATGTCAGATTTATAACAGTAAAGACACTGGCTTCAGTGAAAGCAATTTGCAAACTAGTCCTCATTTCTTGACAGCTGGCTGAAGCAAACATGGGTTCTTTTATCTAAACTCAACTGGTATTAACTCTTAGATCACACATTACACACACACACACACACACACACACACACACACACACACACACACACAATCACACAGCACATGAATCCATATAGAAATAAATAGAGGTTGTAGAAAGACTACAAAGGGTTGAAGAGGCTGCAGCAGAGTTGAAGGAGCTCCAAAGAGGCCTGAGAGGCAGGAGAGGGAAGTAACAAGAACATAGAGTCTCTGTATAAGGGTCGGAAAAGTGACCCTGCTGCAGGTCTGCTGGGGACACTGCTGTAGGAGCAAAACGCAGGCTCAGAGTTGATCAGAGCCTTAAAGTTGATTCAAACTATAAAAGAAAGTTGTGGACCACTTAAACCTGCTCATAACACTCCTCTGGGAAAATCACTACTTTCTATTAATCCAATAGTTTTGTTTAACTTCCCTATCAGGGCTGCTGTACAAGATAAAGAAAGGTTCTCCACCTCATCAGGGCAGTGTTTTGCCCAGGAAGAAACCAGCAAATTGACCTATAGTCTTATTGCTTTATATTCTGTTTGCCTAAAATCATCTCATTCTTGTAAATCTACTTTTCTCAAGCCACACCTTACATAATGTTGTGAAACTTTTCCTGAGGAAATGTGAAGAAACAAGTTCACCCTAGACAGAGCATGAATGACAGGCTAAAGAAATCATTTCATGCTAGTCTATGTAAGTGAAGCAGTGAGCTTATTGAGAGTCACTTACAGGAGTGTGGGCAGAAGCTGTTTACAGAAGCACTAATGTGGTGGTATTGTGTTCCCCAAAATATTGTGCACCTTAATAAACTTATCTAGGGTCAGAGAACAGACAGCCACTAGATACAGAGGCTAGAAAATGGTGGCACTCACACCTTTAATCCTAGCATTCCAGAGACAGAAATCCCTCTGGCTCTCTGTGAGTTCAAGGCTGCATTGGAAATAGTCAGGCATGGTGACTCACGCCTTTAATCCCAGAAAGCAGCCTTTAATCCCAGGGAGTGGTGGTAGAAAGCAGAAAGGTTTATAAGGCATGAGGACCAGAAACTAGAAGCATTTGCCTGGTTAGGCATTTGGCTGGTTAAGCTTTCAGGCTTTGGAGCAACACAGTTCAGCTGAGATTCATTCTGGATGAGGACTCAGAGGCTTCCAGTCTGAGGAAACAGGACCAGCTGAGGAATTGGCAAGGTGAGATAGTTGTGGCTTGTTCTGTCTCTCGGATCTACCAGCATTGACCCCAATAACTGGCCTCGGGTTTGATTTTATTAGTAAGAACTTTTAAGATTCATGCTACACACTGGCGATTTGAAGACAGCTGTATCACCAAAGGGATGACACGCAAAAGCTGCCTCTCTGGAGCCCCCTGCTTGACTTGCAAACTGCTCAGTTTGGCTGGACAGAAGCACACTGTGGGCCGGTCTCCTGCACAATTCAGCAACTATCCAACATACGAGCAAAGCGATTAGGGTGGGGAAAGGGGGATATGTTTGATTTCCCATGGAGAAGCATCAGTGGAAGAGAGAATTTTGACTGGTGCTCTGAGAAAGCAACCTCTTTCTAGGTCTCTAACCGTTTCTAGAAAAGGGAAGAGGAAGAGGTTAAACTCTATGGTGCAAAGTTCCTGTTGACAAACCTCAAGTGATGATATTGGTGTCAACTCTTCTAGACATGAACTGTCTCTACAATGAGCCTACATTGGACAACATGCTGCCTAAAAAAACTTTCAAAAACATTCATTGGAACAAGAAGGTGTAGCAACACACACAGCACTTTTATGCTTTTGATTCATCTAACATATATTAGGTGTCCTAAGAATGCTTAGGGAAGATACATAGAGTTCGTAGTCACATAGATTGTTATTTAATTATAGTGTTTTAAATACTACGAAGAAAGGAAAAATATGGGGTGGTATAGTGATGTGTAGGTAAAGCTTTTATGTCTGGCTTTCAGTGAAATGTATAGTAAAGGCTTTGTGTCTGGCACTGAGAGAAATGCTTCAGCAAAACCTTTGCTATGTTTGGGTTAATCAGTAGAGACGGAGAAATTGTTTTAAGGCTGTTTAAATTTTGAAGAAATGTTGTTCCTCTGGAGAATGTGCACTTGGTGCTACATGAGAGCGTGCAGCTGCACTGACCTTGGTTTTAAGACACTCCAGGAAAACCTGGAGTTCTTACTTTTGATTACAGCAAGCCATAATCAAAAGGGACTGAGAATTGTGTGGGTTGTCTGTTCTCATGGGTAGCAAGAACAAGATGGCTTTGATAATTGGAACATTTCCCAGCCCCAACTATATATGTTTGGCACTTGCATATGTTTGAATAAAGTAACTGGAGGAAGCTAGCTGGGTGTCATTTTTTTCCAAGAAGGCTGTACTCCTCTGTGCCTTCAGAAAGTAAAGGTTAAGCACCTTGGTGAGCTTCTCTCTCTACTGTGGCACCTATGACTCCATATCAAACAAATAGGGTGCTGAGGGTGTACAGTGAGAAGTCTGGCCTAATTTTGGGTATCAGGAAAAGTTTCCCTAATGAAATACTGGGTGACAGGTAGAAGATGTATAGGAGTGAGGTAAGTTTAAATGAATATAGAAATAATCCAAAGGTAAAAGGTTATAAGGCTACCCTCCATATTGCCCTGTAGCTTGCTAAACTAAGAACTGAAAGCAAGTCAGTGTGACTTGAGGTGGTCAAAGAGATAGGCTAAACAAGACAGAGACAATGGGAGTAGATGCTGCAAGATCTTGCTCAGTCTGAAGTTTTAGTTCACTATTTACTATCTTGTTTTGGATCTACTTATTTTATTCCCCAAACTACCCACTTTTCCTTTATAGTATGACCTCAATAAGATTACTGATGATTGATAGATATCCAGTATTTCTCTGTAAGAAGAACAAAGTTCTTACTGAATAATGTGATTTTTTTTTTAAAAAAAAAAAAAGGTTAAAGAAAGGGGTAAAGAAAAGTAATAATTGGTAGATAAAATTGTGTAGAAGTCCACGATGAAAACAAGATTTTACTGGTGACAGCTGCAATATGCAAAGAGTGTGTGTCACCATAATTAGCATCTACACTATGAACAGTAGCTATTGGACAGACAGAGATTTTCCAGTTGTTCCTGTCATTTCAGTGATACTGTTCATACATTTTACACCCAAGTCCTTGTTAACAAGCCTTAGAGACAGAAAAAAAATTCTGGTCTACATAATAATCACAGATTTACAATTTTTATTCCTGATCTTTTAGTGTTTAGTTTTTAATCCATAGTAAAACACACACACACACACACACACACACACACACACACACACACACACGCTATTTGCAAAAAGAACATTCTAATTTTTTTCAATGGCACATCTGGAATACATGAGAATTCTAAAGTAAGTTCACAAGTTATACCTTCAAGGTTAAAAAAAAGGTGTGGGGGGGGGAATCGTTGAAATGGCTCTACAATGGCTCAGTTTCAGTTTCCCACAGTGGAATATTAGCATGAGTCATTTCAATGTCTTGCTTTGGTTTGGTCTGCTGGAGTCTAGTAAGGAGCTGAATCCAAAACAGTAGCCTCCTAATCCTTTTCTTTAGCAAAGCAGACGTCCAACAAGTGTGCAGAAATAAATGAAACAGTGAAGGAAAACTACACACCTGGATGCAAAGTCATGAAATGCAATTTGAAAGCTGATCTCCATTGGATGAATAGCACCAATTTTAGGAAACAAGATTTAAGAAGAAATTTACCAAGTATCAACATATGGACAAATATTGCTATTTTTGGATGGAAAATCTCTAGTTTCAAAAAAAGGAGCTTAGATCAAACTTAGCAGTAGCTGAAATTAATGGCAAAAACTAGACCCGAGATCCTTGTTTTAGAAGGTGAAACAGGGAGCTGAGTTACCTGTAGATCAGTGTTGTGGGATATTTGTACACTATGTGAAGATATATTGTCATGATTTTTTTTAAATAAAGAGCTGAAAGGTCAATAGGTAGGCAGGAGGTATAGGCAGGACTTCCAGGCAGAGAGAGAAGAAGGGAGGAGGAATCTAGGCATGTAAGAAAGATGCCAGGAGACACAAAAGAAGCAAGATGGGTGGTACATGGACAGAGCGTAAAGTAATAGAAATAGGTTAATTTAAGTTATAAAAGCTAGTTAAAAACAAGCCTAAGCTAAGGCCAAGCTTTTATAGTTAATAATAATTCTCTGTGTTGCTATTTGGAAACTGCATGGTCGAACAGAGAAAGACTTGTTACATATGGGGCTTGAATACCCACATAGGGCTTGAGAAAGTGGTCGTTAGGATAAGCTTGGTGTACAGAGGCTAAGCTCTTTTAAGAGGTCCTGCTGCACAGCCAAGAACTTGAGCACCTGGCATTGGACACAGATTCCTGCGTCATACACAACAAATTCCCAGAGCTAGGTTGGGTAAATGCAGCTCCCTGGCTGATACCTGTTGACATGAGACTAGGCTCTCATGGAACTGATTGGCACAGAGCCAGTCACCTGTGTGTCATATGCTTGAGAGGTCAGAGGAAGCTGCAGACACACCAAAAAAAAAAAAAAAAAAAAAAGCCAGGTCTAGGCTGATATGTAACAGGTTACCTGAACAGGTCACAATGTGCTTAAAATGTGCTTAGATGCTAAATAAAGAAAATGAAAATGGGTATATACAGTCATATAAAAAATAAATAGTTTAAAAATAATAGTAAAAAAAGAAAAAGAAAAAGAAAGTAGAGGCTGGAGGATGGCTCAGCAAAAAGATAAATAAATAAAAATAAATAAATAATAAAGTCTTTAAAGAAACAGTAAAGTAATATAAAAACAATAAGACACATCAGGATGGGAAACACACAGGGCTTCTGGTTTCTATATGGTGTTTGTTGGTTTTGAATTTTTTAAATGCTAATGTAAAAAATAGCTGCTGAGAGACATTGGTTTATGAAAACTGCTAAATTAAACAAACCTATATATTTTAAAAATGTCTAAACTTCAAAATGGAAGTCAAAAACAAAAAAGTATATTGCATTTGGGGAGAGGTTATGTCTGTGTTTCGCAGGAAATAAAAAGTTATGGTTCTCTGTCATTGGTTGTGTTTTGCTCTTTTGCTCTTTTGGAGGGGGCACCACCCAGCTCCCAAATTATGACACAGAGGCTTATTCTTAATTATAAATTCCTGGCCTTACCTTGGCTTGCTTATTGCCAGCTTTTCTTAACTTTAAATTAGCCCATCTACCTTTTGCCTTTGGGTTTTTACCTTTTTCTATTTCTGTATATCTTTCATTATTTCTTACTTTGTAGCTGGGTGACTGGCCCCTGGCATCCTCCTTTCCTTGTTCTCTTGCTTTTTCTTCTTTTTCTCCTGCCTGATTACTCCTTCTATTTATACTCTCTGCCTGCCAGCCCTGCCTCTCTTTTCTCCTGTCACACTATTGGCCATTCGGCTCTTTATTAGACCATCAGGTTTTTAGACAGGCACAATAACACAGCTTCACAGAGTTAAATGCAACATGAAAAAATGCAACATATTTTTATATCGTTAAACAAATGTTCCACAGCACAAACAAATGTAACACATCTTAAAATAGTATTCTACAACAGTTCTCTTCAAAATTAAAGAAGATCAAATTTGATTGGGTGAGACCTCCTAAAAATCTTGACTACAGACAAGAAAAAAGAAACTAAGTAAGACTACAGTACAGGTGACATATATGCTAATCCCTCTACTTATGGGAACAGTTCTGAGACTGGATAAAATATGATAAATCTTGTTGGCTACAGAATCCTCATGATTTATTATTACATGCCATCCTTTCATGTGGATGGATAAATATTTATATTACAGTTTGGTTATATAGTCTAAACTGAGTTATAAAGCTGACAGATACCTTTCACCTGCTCAAACATAAAACAAAAAAATATCTTTAACTGACTTGTACATACCACACCTTCCATATTTGTGTTAATGAATTTGTGTGTTTTCAGGGGAAAAAATGACCCAACACCAATGAAGACAAGTAGTCCAGGTAATCCAACTTCTCAAAATGCCTCTCTTACAATTTCTTCAAAATTCTGTATCCAGAACAACGTCAAAGCTGCTAGCTGAGATGGTCAAGCTTCACACACTATTGCAGCCAGACTTCAGATAAACTCTATACTTTCTCATCACATAGAAACTAAACAAAAAATAATTGATATCTCTCCCAGGACTTGAGCCCTATCCCAATTTCTCAGATGCCATTTCTCCCAGACAACAAGAAGCAGTCTAGAGAACATGATGCCCACATTGTCAAGAAGTGGTATGAATGGCTTTTGTTCGTTCAGTGGGTTATGGATGTTTGTTATTGTTTAGTGGGAGATGGTTACAAGTTGTTATTGGTCATGGTTAGGAGAAAATCTGAATAAAGGAAGTTAGATTCAGGGATCTCTTTTTGAAGGGAAAACAAAAATATAGTATAAAAATGATAGGATAAAAGGATGGAATGTTGAGTCTACTTTTGAACAACCACTAGTCTAAAATATTTTACGTTGTTATGGATTTTTATATATTGAAACAAACATAAGGATAATTTTATTATACTATATATATGTTCCTACTCTCACAGTATTGTGCCTATACAGATCATTTGAAAATTTAAAATTCTAGTCCTTGAAAGCTATTATTGTAAACCATTTAGGACAATTAAGAACTGCAGGTTAGTAATGAGTCATCTATAACAAACTTGTAGTCATATTAGGTGTGTTTTCAAGGTCACACAGAGATATATTTTAGATAGATAGATGGTTTTCAAACACTTCAGAGACCTACAGTATATAGCATTTAAGATGTTGTAATAACACAAGGCTTTTTGTGACAGTGAGACATGTCTGCTCCTGGCAGCACCAATCTACTTCAAAAAAGGATGATGAGCATCAAAGAACCTTTACACAGAGTTTGCATTTATTGTGGCAAAGTTAGTCACTGGGCAAGAAACTGCTCTTTCCTTGACTGCTAACAGTATGCTGTCCATATTGGACAAGCAGGACACAAAAAAAGGTGACTGCCGAATTTGCCAAGACAAGGTAGGAGAGTCCTTCAAAATTACTGCTTCACAGAAAAGTCTGTCAGTTATTCTAGGCCTGTAGGCTGTAGGTGGATGCCCCAACATTACAGACAAGCCTTAGGTGACTGTCTAGGCAACTAGGTGTCTCCGTCATTTTTATAGTTTTGGAAGTTGCTTGCTCTGCACTTCCTGTTTACTCAGGTAATATTATATTCTTCTTGCATCTCTGATGGGGATTGAAGCCTAGATAGTTATAGTTACAGTTTTTCTTGTTACCAAATTCAGAAGAAAAAAGAACTTACAAAAGAGATTTAAAGTTTATAAGATTAAGAAACAAAAAGGTCTAAGTTGTTTAACTAAGAAGATGTTTTGGGGTCTAATAAGATATTTTTAGGATGATAATACAAGTTATGATAGAAAATGGTTTAGGTATAAAACTTTTGACTCACCAGGTAGGATAGGTCATAAAATATTTTCTCTGAATTCGTCAAATACAGATAGAGTGGTCATTATAAATGTAATTCTTCCCTAATAATTATTCTTATTGTATATAGTTTTACTATATTAGAGTCAGGCTTTTTCTTTTTATTTAGACAAAAAAGAGGTACATGTTGTGGAATAGCTGTACACTGTGTGAAGATATATTGCTATGACTGGTTTAATAAAGAGCTGAACAGCCAATAGCTAGGCAGGAAATATAGGCAGAACTTCCAGGCAGAGAGAAAGGAAATAAGAGGAGGAATCTAAGCACGCAAGAGAGATGCCAGGAGACACCGAAGAAGCAGGATGGGTGGTACGTGGCAGAACATTGATTAACAGAAATGGGTTGACTTAAGTTATAAGAGCTAGTTGAAAACAAGCCTAAGCTAAGGCCAAGCTTTCATAATTAATAAGAAGTCTCTGTGTCATTATTTGAGAGCTGGCTGGAAGGACAGAGAAAGACTTATTATAGATCGGAGTGGAGCAGAAGTAGAGGGACTGTGAGTCAAGGCTCCTAGACCAGGAAAACACAATCAGAGATTTCTAAAAGTGGGCACAAACCAATAGTGGCTAGAAGCAGTCTGGAATAGAAGTCAAACACCTAGTGCCAGCCTGGAAACACCAAATAATGGCAGCTAAGAGTCAGTCTGCCCAGCCATTCCAGATAGCAGTCACTTAGGAGGTCAGGACAGTGGATTTCACACAGACAGAATGGGAAGATCTGACTGCCTCGTAGAAAGCCCTTTACCAGAATGTGCTGTCGGAAACCTTCAGGAACCTGACATTTGTGGATCAGAACACCACGCACAAAGGCACGGGACAGAGGAGGTCAGTGCTCTATCCCCCAAAGACAACAGGAAGCAAGAAGAAACCTCAAGAACCTAGCCCACACCCGAGAGATGAGAAGAGTGGTGATGAAGGGAAGGCCTCTCTTGCTTGCACAGGGTTATTCAAAAGTGGACCGCTCTATTTCTGCCTGACCTGTGGCAAATGATTCAAAAAGGACATCTACCTCTTTAATCACCGGTTCCCTCTGGTGACAGACTACTAGTGACAAAGCCCTTGGCTACAAGCCCTGGCACTGTGAAGAGAGGTCTTTCTCTCGCAATCTCTGGGGCAAGAATTACTGTGATGTTTCTGGACTGAGCCCTCACTGGTGTGCTTATTTAGGTTATAGGCCCTGTTTGTGCCCTGAGTGTGGAAAGTGTTTCCAAGATCGGTCTGAGGCCAAATGCCACCTGAAGGTACACCAAAACAGGAAGCCAGTGGCTGGCAGCCAGGAACATGCTGTGAAGGCTCCACCTACACCATTGGATCCCAAGCTCCCATACTCAGGTATGTGAAAGTGATCCAGGGACCAGTGCAGGCATTACAGCTCAGATGGAAAGGGATCCTGGCAGGAGGGAGGAATACCACAAAGTCACACCACACAACAAATTTCACATAAAAGATTTACTGGGAGGGAAAAGATCTGCCTGTGTTTGGGCGAGAAACAGCAGAGAACTGAGCAGAAGCCAGGACTTATATAGAGTTTCTTGGGGAGGGGGTTGGAAGCTTTTTGGGGTGAGCTTTCCAAGGTGGAGATTAATGGGATTTCAAGTCCAGAGAATGGGCTTTTTACTCTGTAGGGTGGGGGCGGAGTATAGCAGTTAGGGCAGGCAAGAGTGCTCTGTGGGTGGAACTTGCCAGCTGGAGGTCCTCAGGGGAGGGGCCTGGCCATGTGTGTGGCTTGAGGGGCTTACACCAGTGGCCAGAAATAAGGCAAGTAACAGCAAAGCCTCATCCCTAGATGTCAGACCCAACTCTAGGCCAGTGATGAGCTCATGAGGAAAGATCCCTTGCCCTCACTGTTTCAGAGTTTTTACCAAAAAGACCTATTTCTTAACCCACCTCAAGTTCCACTTCAGAAATCAGCCCAACCAGTACTTCAATGGGAGAGTCCTCATCCTTGGTGGTAGGCTCCCACCAGAAGATCCACAGGAAGCAAACTATCTACTGCCACCCCATCTGTGACGTCGGCTTTAGGGGAATGGAAAGGCTGCTGATCACTTGTGCTATTAAAAAAAAAAAAAAAAAAATCAGGCAGACCCATTAAGTGCTGGGGAATCCTGAGTCATTTGCTTGGCTTTCTTAATGATCCCTTGATGCTGGGAAGGATTTCAAAAGTAGAGGAATCCTCGGGGAAAGGGAAAGGTAAGAAAATGAAAACTGGGAAGACAAGATGAAACATGCATGCAGTGAGAACTCTGGAACATAAAGAAAAGGCCTGTTTGGGGCTGGTGAGATAGCTTGTTGAGTAAAGGAGCTTGCCCCCAAGCCTGGCCTCCTGAGATTGAACCCTGAGACTCCCGTGACAGAAGGAAAGAATTGACTTCTGACTCCACACATGCCCATACACACACGCATATCTCCCAACTCCACAAAATAAATATAATTTTTAAAACTAAAAAAAAAAAAAGAGAGAGAGGAAAGAAAAGAAAAGAAAAAGGTGAAACAGGGTCATCAGATTACTGTAGGACTATCTTCTTAGAGATAGCATGGTCTGTGCACAGCTCACCATAAGCTATATTTGGCCTTGCTACAATTCTCTTCCTGTAGTACAGTGTTTCTATTCCTCATTCACTACACTGAATTATATACCTAGAAATTGTCTGGCTTTATTCTGTGTAGAATTCCACGGCTCTCACTTACCCAGGTTTCAGACTACCTGACATTCCTGGCTTGGAAAATCTATCTCATCTCCGTTCATGGGAGAATTGGTAGTTCTTCTAGCATTTCCCTCTCATTTTCTTTTTTCTAAATAGAGGAACTCTGATGAGGCAGGTTAACTAGGGAGTTTCCAGCTAAGACCAGTAGGCTAGAAACGAAGACCTTCAAGGTAGACAGGGTGCTAAGAGCTCTTGGGACTCTTAAATGGTAGAGCCAAGAAAAGTCACAGTGATGTCCTTGTGCCAAGTTTTCTTGCCTAAGACTGAGCCTCTCAAATGCCCTTGAATCAATTTGACAGGCAAGGCACAAGTGTCCTAGATAACCCTTCTATCTCCTTGTCTCAGTTCTCACAGATGCAAAAATAAAACAATGTTGTATATTAAAATTTTTACAAGCCAGAAACTGTGAGGACCAAAATATGAGCCTCTCTCTAGAGAGGAGAGGTAGGAGTTTGTCATCTGCCTTATATGAGGGATGTAGCAAGATAGTTGATATGTCCATTATTTATATCCAGGATGGAATGCCAACTGGAAAATTTGAGGTAATATGAATATTTCATGTATTAAGTCCTGGATCATACTTAAAGTGAGCTCAAGTATCCAAATATGAAGAAAACTTTAAAGCCATGTATGTTGAGGCAAGCCGGTAATCCCAGTACTCCAGCTAAACCTTGCTGTAGTAAATTCCAGATCAGCCTGGAGTAGGATGAAGCCATGCTTCACACACACACACACACACACACACACACACACACACACACACGCGCACACGCACACACACATGCACACACACACACACACACACACACACACACACACACACACACCAATAAATAACCTTTGGTAAAAACAAAAAATTAAGAGGAAAAGATACCTATGGGATTGACATTGCATAGACAAAATGGCTGACTATTACTTATCTACATTGTCCCCTCTTGATACTACTTAAATAGAGCCTCAGGCTCTGCCAGGGTTGAAGCACTCATTGGTAGTTACATTATATTGAGAAGGCATGAATATGAGTGTGATGTTTGTGAGCTGGGGTATATATATATATATATTTGCAATATTGCTGTGACATTTCTATCTCCTTGGCTAGCTTACAATCACTGCAATGTAGCTCTTACTCTGCCAGTTACAATGTAAATGAGGGTTTCTTGTCCACCATTCTTACTTGTGGAAATAGAAGCATGGCAAAAGCCTTTGGTACTCTCTTTCTTCCCTTCTCTGAAGCTGGCACCTCTGATCCTAATTTAGTTGTATCAAAGCGTCTAGAGACCATGTGGCCTGGGAAAGTGCATCCTCCACACTTGATCTTAGTCAAAGGGTAAGCAATGAACAACGTGTTCACATTCAAAGTCAATTTCTGGCTTGCCTCTGTCCTCATTTCACAAAAGCTGAAACACTGAGTGATAAGGAGAAATTTCTTCACATCTTGTGACCAAAGTGATTTTAGCAATAGGATCTTCCCTTAAATTTTGGTGGGCAACTCAGAGCAGTGGCTTCAGGCTGTGATGTTTAGGGCTGTTGTTATTACTCCTTGACCAACAACTCAAAGAAGTAGCTCACTCCTGCGCTGGGGGTTTTGTTTTACTATCCATGCCTTCTGGAAGGAGGATTAACCACCCCGAGAAATAATTAACTCTGAGGATGTTAGGATGAAACCTAGTATTTCATAAGTTCATTAAAATATATTTGAAAAATACGTTTCTGAAGATTTCATGTAATAACACAAAAAAACTAGGTCAGAGAAGACATTACTAGATAGCCACTTTCTGCTCTACTCCTCCTTCTTCCTTAGTGGCCTTCAAATTTTAAAGATGTTGTTATTGCTTTTTTCAATTTCATATATGCACACTTGGCACACTGATAACTCTTACCTCCCATCTCTCCACCACCCACGTCCACCATCGCTACAAATGTCTCTCACTTATTCTTGTCTATTGGTTTTGTTTTGTGATAATCCTTCCCAACCCTATGCTTTCATCTGCCCACTCCTCCAGTGTTTCTCCCTGCCTAAACTTTTCTAGCTGCAGTATTCCTCTACTTCTCTTTCACCTGTATTCTACCGTCCCTTCTCATACCTGTCTCCTTCCTTGTTTCTTGGATCTCACAGGCATTCCATTTAAGATACACCACAGTCAAGAGCTGAAGCTAATATCCTCATAGAAACATGCAGCATTTGTCCTTTGGGGGTCTGGGTTACCTCACTTAAAATACTTTTCCCACTTCTATTTATAACCATGAAATTTTCATAATTTAGTTTCCATTTATACGTGAGTAATATGTCAGTGAGTATATATACCACATCTTTATTATTCTCCCATCAGTATTTAAGCTGTGTCTATCAGATATTGTGTATAAGGTAATAACGAACGTGATTATCCCTGATGTAGGATATAGAGTCCTTTGAGTGTTTGCTAGATCATGTACATTATAGTGGGTTTTTTTTTTTGATAAATCTTCTGATTTCCAAAGGGGTTGTATTAGTTTTCAGCCCCATCAATAGTGTCTAAGATCCACCTTTCCCCACACCAACACCAGTGTTTCTTGTTATTAGTATTCTTGATATCCATTCTGAGTGGGGTGAGATGGAATCTTAAAGTGGTTTTAATAGTATTTTTTCTCATAGCTAAGGATATTTAACAACTCTAAAAATACTTTCTAGCTATATGTATTTCTTCTTTTAAGAGCTTTCTGTTTGGTTCTATAGCCTCCATTTTTGATTGGGCCGTTTATTTTCTTGGTGTTCAGAGTTTTTAAGTTCTTTACATATTCTGGACACTAATCCTCTATCAGATGTGTAACTGGTAAACTTTTCTCCCATTCTGAAGGCTGTCTCTTCATTTGTCTGACAGTTTCCTTTGCTACACAGGAGCTTTCTACCTTATGAGATCCCATTCGTCAACCGTTTTATTTCCTATACAAATGGAGTCCCTTTTAAAAAAAGCATTACCTGTAGCCCATTTTTTTAAATTGGATTGTTCAGTATTTTGATGTCTAGCTTTTTGAGTTCTTTATATATTTTGGAGATCAGCCCTCTGTCAGATGTGGGGTTGGTGAAGATCTTTTTCAATTCTGTAGGTTGTTGTTTGGTCTTATTGACCATGTCCTTTGCTCTACAAAAGCTTCTCAGTTTCAGGAGGTACCATTTATTAATTGTCGCTCTCAGTGTCTGTGCTACTGGTGTTATATTTAGGAAGTGGTCTCCTGTAC
The DNA here is from genome assembly GCF_949786415.1 of Peromyscus eremicus. Classification (NCBI taxonomy): domain Eukaryota; kingdom Metazoa; phylum Chordata; class Mammalia; order Rodentia; family Cricetidae; genus Peromyscus; species Peromyscus eremicus. The sequence goes on along the minus strand of NC_081424.1, from coordinate 27,671,382 downwards.
CAATTCGTTCCAGACTACTTCCTACTTTCTCTTCTATCAAGTTCAGTGTAACTGGACTTATGTTGAGGTCTTCGATCCACTTGGACTTGAGTTTTGTGCATGGCGACAGATATAGATCTATTTGCAATCTTCTGCATGTTGACATCCACAAGGTTGACCCACCCTGGTCTGCTGCCAGTGGTCCAGAGAGTGCCTGGACCGGTCTACTCTGGTGACCAGCCTAGCAAATAACCTAACTGTCATCATAGAGCCTTTGTTCGGTGACAGATGTAGGCAGATACAGAGATCCATGGCCAGGCACCAGGCTGAGTTCCGGGAATCCAATTGATGAGAGAGAGGAGAGATACTGCAGGCAAGGGACATCGAGATCATGATGGGAGGTTGTGCAGGATGACGGACCACACTAGTGGAAACCCATGAACTGTGGACCGGTGGCTGTGGAGCACCCATGGGACTGGACTAGGCCCTCTGGACACGGAAGACGGTTGTTTGGCTCGAACTGTTTGGGGGGCACCCAGGCAGGGGGATCAGGATCTGTCCCTGGTGCATGGGCAGGCTTCTGGGAATCTGGTGCCTGTGGTGTGACACCTTGCACAGCCTTGGTGCAGTGGGAAGGGGCTTGGACCTGTTTAGGCTCAGTGAGCTGGGCTCTGCTGACTCCCTATGGGAGACCTTGATTTTGGGGATGTGGGGATGCAGGGTGGCTTGGGAAAGAGGGCTGGCAGGTGGGAGGATGGAGGAGAGGGGTCTGTGAATAGCATGAGGAGTGAGTAGAAAATTTCTTAATAAAGAAAAATTTTTAAAAAATTAAAAAATTTTAAATAATCATAAAAACTGGAATGGAAGCTAAGCTTTCAAGTATTAATAAACTTCAAAAGGAAACCTTAAAAAAAACATTACCTATGCCTATATGTTAAAGTCACTCACTATTTCTTCAGGACACAAGTGTAGCACCAAGTGTCCAGAGTAAGGGCTTTTAAAGGCAAAAACTACATCCTGGCATCTGCAACAGCAGCAATTTAACAGAAGCTAAGATAAGCTAATTTAGGCATACTGGCCTCAGGTTCCTAGAATAGAATTGGGTAATTTTCCATAGAGCTTCTCATCAAGTCAATCAAATTCTAGTCAAACCTAAAATGGCCTCAGCAAAAATACAAGAGGGAAGAACCTCAGCACTGTCTTGTCCTGTCACACATTACAAAGCATTTTAGAGTAACTTGAGAGGAAGATTTTGGTTGGACCCATAATATACATCAAAAGCCATCGGTGGGTTGGGTCAACTCACTGTGTGTCATCTGTATATATAGAAGCTTGTAGCACACAGGGCTTTTCCTGAAATATAAAGCTTATACTAACTGTAGAGTATCCATTCAAAGTGATTTACTCCTTAGTGTGATACTATCTAAGTTTTAAAACATAAATTTTTGAAAAATAAGCCCTACGTTACTACAGCAGCATTTGGCTTCCCTTCGACGTACTCAGCCTTTTAAGTATTCTGATCATTTCTTTTTGGTTGTAATAAGATAGACACTTGCTTCAGAAATAAACGGGAGAAATAAAACACTCAAGACTCTTTTAGAAACTGTGTTTTGACAGAACAGCAGGTATCCAAGTTACAATTAGGAGCAGTAGTCATTACATTGTCATCTATGTATGAATTATATAGGTTTTTTTATTGTTTTCTTCCACTTGAACGTCAGCCTTCACTCATGAGTGGAAATGGGCAGAGGCCTGGGCCCCTGATCCTCTCGCTTTCTGGCAGCTAAATAGAAGAGATGTGTGTTGATAACAGCTTTCCCTATTCTTCCTTAAAGGAACACTAATAACTTATTTTCTGTCTGAGCAGGGCACAGGAAAACTTACAGCTACAAATGGTACCAAAACGTGGGGCAAGAGTTTCCACCTAAAACCTGAGGAAGCGGGGGAGGGGGCGGTCCTAAAATGGAGTCAAGAGCAGATTCCTAATTGTGTCTCTCAGGAAAGCTATGATATAGAGATGCCGCAGCCTGTAGGCTTGAGCTACAGTATGGCAGGTTCACAGCTTATCGGCCTTGAGTACAGCATGACAGATTCCTGCCACTGTACACAGTGGTGTCTGAGAGCCAGGCAGTGCACTGTATAATGGATTTAACTTTTGCTAGTTCAGACCAAAGAGAGAGAGAGAGAGAGAGAGAGAGAGAGAGAGAGGTGTTTTGGCTACAAGTTGCTAGATGGAAGCATAGATCCACTGCCTCCCAGAGCCCATTGGTGAGTATGGTTCCCCCAAAGCTGGTGGTAAATGTAGTTAGGCCATGTTGGGAAGCTGAGGTGGGTGGAGCCAGCAGCCAAAGCTGCTATTTCAGTCCTAGTAATGCTGCAGTTTAAAGCAATAGATTCACAATAAGACAGATTTAGATGAGAAAAACCCTAAACAGTTTACAGTGTGTGTAAAAATGTACATAGGCTTGGAAGAGAGAGGAAAAGGAATATAGACAGCTATATAAAGAAATAGAAAGTTTTAAACAATAAAGTCTTTAAAGAGACAATAAAGATAATATAAAAAAATAAGCCAGGTAAAGATGGATATTACACAGAGAATCTGGATCGTGTTGTCTTTGGGATTTTTAACTGCAGAAAGACATTGTAAAAGCTGCTGAGTTAAATCAATATATATATATATATATTTTTAAAGATATCTTGATTTCAAAATCTGTGTCTAAGGATACATGGCTTTGGAAAAGACGTTCTGCTTTTGTTTCCACAGAAGATGAAAACCTGTGGATTGCTTCCAGGCTAATATGGTTTGACCAGCCAAGAATCCCTGAAAGGTCTCCAATGACACCATGGCCCAGATCATTCAACATCCAAAATCAACTTCAAGGTAATTGGCTCAGAGAATGCAGTTTCACAGAGTACTCCAGTTAGGACTTGACCATAATCCTAAAATTTTCTTTGTGTCCCCATAAGAATACAGTGCCCTTTATTAGCAGGAAGTAGCCTGGAAAACTACATCCACATTCCCAAAAAATGGATTATGGATGTTTGTCTTTGTTAAGCTTGTTGTTTACAAGTTGTTATTGGTTATAGTCAATATCTTTCTAAAAGAAGAAAGGGGGATATGATATGGAAATATAGACTATAAATATGATAGGATAAAAGGGTAGATTGTTGAACCTACATTTAAAAAGCAACTTGTTTAAAATGTTTCACATTGGTATAGATTTTAGTTTATTGATACAAATTTAAAGTTAATTTTGTTATACTGTATGTATATTTCTACTCTTGTTTAAGGTATTATGCTTCTATAGATCATTTAAATTTTTAATGTATAATTAAAAATACAGATTAATAATTAGTCATCCATGATAATAAAACTTATAGTCATGTTAGTTAAGTTTTCTTAACTTCAAAGTTCAATTAGATAGGTAATCTTCAAATACTTCAAAGACTTACAGAATATGGCATTTAAAATGTTTTAAAATCTTTAGACTTGGGGCTGCAGAGATGGCTCAGTGGTTAAGAGCACTGACTGCTCTTCCAGAGGTCCTGAGTTCAATTCCCAGCAACCACATAGTGGCTCACAACCACTTGCAATTAGATCTGGTGCCCCCTTCTGGCCTGCAAGGGCACATGCAGGCAGAACACTGTATGCATAATGGATAAATAAACCTTTAAACCTTTAAAAAAAAATCTTAAAATCTTTAGACTCACAAACATAGGATAGATAGAATATTTTAATTTTGTCAAATACAAATAGACTAGATATTATAGCTATAATTCTTGCTTGATAACTGTCTTGTTATACATAATTTTACTATGCTGAAGTCAAAACAAACCTTTTAAACAGAAAGAAAGGGGGAAATGAAGGTAATATCATTCTGTATGTTATGGATATGTGTTGCTCTGATTGCTTGATAAATAAAGCTGCTTGGCCAATAGTGAAGCAGAATAAAGTTAGGCTGGACATTCTAACTAGAGAGTCAGGAAGAAAGCAGAGAGAGAGAGAGAGAGAGAGAGAGAGAGAGAGAGAGAGAGATGCCAGCCAATCACCCAAGAGAAACATGTAATGGGATGTAGGTAAAGCCACAGAAAACGTGGCAAAACATAGATTAATAAAAATGGGTTAAGATATAAGAGCTAGCTAGCAGGAAGCCTGCCATGGCCATAGTTTAAAAATAATATAAGCTTCTGTGTATTTACTTGGGTCTGAGTGGCTGTGGACCTAGTGGGACACAGGAAAACTTTCAGCTACAGCTATGTGATATAATGATAAGTTCATTAGCTCAATGAACTGAGAGATTTTAAAACACATACATTATACACATACATTATAGATATATCCAATCTTTATAAAACAAATTTTTAAAATATCAATGAAATGAAGAAGAAAGGGCATGGTAGCCTTTTGTGTATAAGAATCTGTTGAGGGCTAGACTGACTCAAAGCTTCTCCTGAAGACTTGATGTATGGAGACAGAATGCACTTCATTATATAAAACCAGGGTACATGCTTGGCAGAGCCAGGAATGATCTGGGACCATGACCTTGGCGAGCTACAGCTTCAGATTCTGAAAGCCCAGCTCTTTCTTCCCTAAGGGGCTGTGTTTATTAGTCACCAAGGTTGCTGCATGCTCATTCTGTGATGTTCCTTTGTGCAACGTTGACTAGCTTCCTGCCGACTTTATTTCATTGTACAATAGCTTTTCACTCACCTGTTCATCCTCTCCCATCACAAAGAGTATACACAGTGCTGTATTTCTTAATAAACTTGATTGCATGAGCAATCAGCTTAAGACCTTATGATCCCAAACTTCCATATTTTCTTTATCTTCTCATCCCCTGGTCATCTGCCTCTTCAGGATGATGATCTCCTCATCCTCTTCATACACTCCTCATCATCCTTGTCACTGAAGAACTACCTGTTGGTCCAGGTCAAGAATCCTTGGGGACTTTTAAGTTTTAAGTTTTCAGTAGCAGGACAGAAATCCCACAGGAAATTTAGCAATCTGTAAGGACAGTTTTCAGGAAGAGGTAAGAATGGAAGCCTTAGATGGTGAGCAGTTCTGAAAAGATGATCCAGTGGCTAGACAGGATATAGACCCTACAGGAGAGTTTACTGCTATTACACTTATAAATGGCACAGTAGTACACTGAGTCCAAAGGACTTACAGATTCCCACAGATCAGCACACTGCTCAGCCCTCATCTGAGAGACTTATATGTACAGAAGATGGTGTTAACACAGAGTTGCCCACAACTGGTCAAAGTGAGCAGAATAAGCAGATTGCTTAGCCTTTAAAGGAACATAGATGTTACACATACTTTCCCAAGATGTAGGGATCATTGCAGAAGGATAGAGGTGGAAACAGTGTAAGAAAGAGCCAGAAGTGGTGGGTAACTATCAGGAAAGATCTCTGGACACAGTTGAGCAGCTGCACACATGAAATCAAAAGCGATTGTGACAACAGCATGTGCAAAACCTGTCCAATCTCAATCCAGGCCAACTCCTAGCCTAGAGACAAGAGTTGCACAAGAAGGCCCATTCCTAGAAAAGTGAATAGCAATTGTTAGCTGCTGAGAAACAGAGATAGTTTTCTCTAAGAGTGTATCTGGCCCCCGACAAGCTGACCATGCTACACAACCCCATTTCCAAGAATATGTGGGCTGCACAAGCTGTTTTGAAGGGTTTTCTTCTCTTTATTTATTAAAGACACAAAATTGGGTGGATAGAGAGAGGGGGTCGTGTAGCTAGAGTTTTCCTGCCTGGCCCACAGTCAGGACAAATCTCTGTCACCCACCAGTCCCACAGCCTCTCAGACCCAACCAAGTAAACACAGAGACTTATATTGGTTACAAACTGTATGGCCGTGGCAGGCTTCTTGCTAACTGTTCTTACAGCTTAAACTAATCCATTTCCATTAATCTATACCTTGCCACATGGCTAATGGCTTACCTGCATCTTTACATGCTGTTTGTCATCATGGTGGCTGGCAGTGTCTCTCTGACTCAGCCTTCCACTTCCCAGCTTTATTCTCCTCCTTGTCCCGCCTATACTTCCTGCCTAGCCAATGGCCAATCAGTGTTTTATTTATTGACCAATCAGCAACACATTTGCCATACAGAACATCCTACAGCAGGGTCGGATCTGGAAAAAGTTGGGGAATGGTGGTGAATATGGTCAAAACATGAATGAAACTCAAAACTCTCAAAGGATAAAATAATATAACAGTATAAAATGATTTGTGCTTCTGCTAATGATGACCTAGTTGATCAAAAGAGGAAGAAAGGCCAATGGGAGTTAGGAAAGATGAGTAACAAGGAGAATTTTACAAAAATGATTACAATGTTTTGTATGCTGGTATGTGTGTGTGTGTGGTGTGTGTGTGTGTGTGTGTGTGTGTGTGTGTGTATGTGTGTGTGTGTGTGTTCCTTCTATAATCTGCCTATAGTCTTCCAACAAATTCCCTGGTGTTATGTAGTATAGTCGGAGTTTATTCTCAAAGAACTGCTCTGGAAAGGAATGAATGTTCTTAAACTTGAAGTTATCTGAAGTTACACTTCTAGGTGGTTACATGGTGGGGATGGTACACTCTGGTTTGAGTGGCTAGCAGAACCACTAATTGTGTACTGATCTATCAGAATATTTGTTTTACTCTTGGATCTCTCACTACATTATAAGCTTCATGGGGGAAAAAAAAGGCAACATTTGCCACATAGCACAAAGTCTGGAACTTAGGAAGTGTATCAGCTGTGATGCTTACTCTCAACTGTCAAATTAATGGGATCTAGAACTGTCTGTGGGAGGCGCCTCTAGGCATCTCTTTGAGGTTATAGTCATTAACTGAAGTGGAACCACCACACACTGCAGGTTGCAATGAACGTTCACTGGGTTGGGATCGTAGGCTATGCATAAAGAAGAAAGTGAGCTGAGTAACAAATGTTTATTGTTCTCTGCTTCCTGATGATGGGTGCAACTTGACCTAAATTCCTGTGACCAGGACTTCCTGAGGAGAAAAATGAACTTGAGCCCAGATAAAAGCTTTTATTTTATTATTTTGCTGTTGTTGCTTTGTTTTATTATTTTGTTGTTGTTGTTTTATTTTTCAAAACAGAGTTTCTCCATGTTGCCCTAGCTGTCCTGGAACTCACTATGTAGACCAGGCTGGTCTTGAACTCAGGGATCTGCCTGGTTTTGCCTCCAGAGTACTGGGATTAAAGGAATGCACCATGACTGTGGGTAACCCTTTTGTCCTTTAAATTGCTTTTGTCAAAGTATTTTATTACAGGCACAGGAAAAGTAACTAGGATACTGTAAGGGAGGGCACAGTGAAACCATGGACTGCTCCATAGTTTGAAAGCAAAAGTTTAATATAAATACAAAAGTGCCATGAGGCTCTAGGGTGGAGAAAGAATAGTCAGAGGTATTTAGCGGAACCCAAAATTGCCATGGCTACCTCTCAGGGGCTGAAGGAAGCACAGCAGAGGAGAAAAGCCTTCTTGGTTTTTAAAGGAGAACTGGGTAGCTGCAGGGAGAGGAAACAGAAAGCTGGAATGGGAAGGCTGCCCGGTGGTGGTGTGGGGACTTGGTAGGGTAATGGGCCACACTGCCTGGATGGGGGCAGGGGGTGCAGAGTGGGTCAGAAGCTGCATCACAGGTACCTGTTAAGAGGAACCTAGGAGACTGGAGGTTGGTGTGGGGCTCTGATGGGTAGCCAGACGCCCTGTTTGCTTGAGGTAGAAGAGATGAGGGAGGGGGCTGTTCTTGGCCAGACCAACCTGACTCACGGGGTTCTGCTGCTGGTGAGCTTTCCTCTATCTGCCAGCCATCCTTATATAGTCCAGCCTGAGTTGAGGCCAGGCTGTCATTCTGGAAGATTTCCATGATGCTGCCTGCCCCTGCCCCAGGATTGGGACCTAACAGATCGCAATATTTTATTGTTTAAAAGAATTAGTGGCACAGATATCTTCCCATACTTACTATGGTACCTTTTGAAAATAGGATAAGCCCCCCCTTTTTTTTTTAATTTCTGCAATAAAACTAATAGTGTTGTCTTTTTAATTTGGGATTTTCATTTATATTACCTTACAAGTTTGTTTTGTTTTGTTTTTGTTTTTGTTTTGTTTTGTTTTGTTTTCTTATACTAACTCTTGGGTCTGGGTTCATCGATTTGTTTTGAAGAATAAGTTTATTCTGGACTTACAACAACACAAAGCTTCATTCAGCAACTGAGATTTACGTATGAAAACTGAAGAGGGTGAAAGGCAGACTGATGAAAAGAAAACAACAAATCAAGTGAGTTGGCAGGAAATGCAAGCAGCTGTGCTGCCACAATGTCTTTCTGGTCTCCTCTGACTTTGCATAAGAGGAAAACACGACCCCGTGAACCCCTGAGTCAGTGGAAAACCAGCTCTCTCTGTTGGTGTTTAGGGTAGCTAATGCAGTTTGCAAAGCACTAGAACCTGAACACCCACATTGTGCACTTGGTGTGGTGGATGGTCGGCCTCTGCACTCGGACAACTGTACAGCAGCTGCTCCTGCCTTGCATTTTTTGCTTCTATGATCTAGCACGTGCAAACATCTGACCTATCGGCAGATTTCTGATGATGGGGTGCTGTTAAGTGTTTCACAACTGGCTTTCTCGGAAGGGAAAACAAAACGAAACAATAAAATACATATGGTGGTAATATTTGCCAGTTTCCATAGTATATACTGTTTCTATCCTGACCAATTTCCAGAAACAAACGTGACGTTCATCAGTTCGCAAAATTCCTGAAAATTTGTCATTTGACCGTAATTAACTTGTACGAATAAACTTCAGCACACTACTGGTTTTTCTCAGAGCATGATCATCATATACCTCAGTCCGTTTAAGATTTGGCCTCAATTGTTAATGCCATGCATACTTATATTTATTTAGTAATCTGTAACTTTTATAAACTGTCTTGTGATAGGAGTGGGAGAAAAAAATTGACCATCAGTTAAGAGCCTGAAGAAGACAAATTTTAACAAGTATAGTATTGCTGTCCTGGAAACATAAATACAAACTTTTATCTACTTATCTGAGGTCAAGAAACACAATAACTATTTGATGATTTAATCTGGATGCTTTTAGTAACTATTATGTAACAAATACCTAAATATGTGACAATACAAAAGCAAATTAGATTTTTCTATTGAGATCTTCAATTCTGTGACAGGGCAAGACAATGTGGTGGTTCCTCCGTCTTGAATTCTTTTTGGTTTTTTTTTTTTGTTGTTGTTGTTGTTGTTTGGTTTTTCAAGACAAGGTTTCTCTGTGTAGCTTTGTGCCTTTCCTGGAACTCGCTTTGGAGACCAGGCTGGCCTCGAACTCACAGAGATCCGCCTGGCTCTGCCTCCCGAGTGCTGGGATTAAAAGTGTGCGCCACCACCGCCCGGCCATCTTGGATTCTTGCTGAGGCCATTTCATATTTAACTAGAATTTGATCTCTTTGATAGAGTATCCCATGGAAAACAACCAAACTCCATTCTAGGAAATCTAAGGTTAGGATGTTCTAGCTCACTTGTCTTACCTTCTGTTAAACTGCTTGCTTCTGCAGAACCCCACTCCTCATCCCTTCCAGCTAACTGCTTATCTTAGCTTCTGTTAAACTGCTTGCTTCTGTGAAGCTCCCTTTCAGTTGCTGAGCAAGATGCCAGCACATGGTTTCTGCCTTTAAAACCTCCGAGTTCTGGACGTTTGAAGTCACACCCAGGTCCCCAAACAGTTGGGTGTGGTCCCAGCTGACTGGAATAAAGACTCAATTGGCTATAAACTGTATCTGAGTGGTAATCTCTAGTGAACTTTCTGAAATATTTTTGGAAGTCCCACCAAGATCCCAGAGACTGGAACTGGACACTTGGGGGCCTTGACACCCCAACACCACCTCCTCAAAAGATAAGTGGAAAGTCATCTGGTCTGAACACCTCAGGAGGTAAGTTTGTTCTACAGAAGGCATCAATGTGATTAGGACACAAAATGCGGGGGCATCACATGCCACTGTTGATCCTGTGTCCAGGGTCTGTGTGAGATATTACCAGGAGGATGCACCCCCTCACACACACTCCATCTGTTGGATGAATGGATGCTCAGTGGCCATCTGTGATTTGTCTGGTCATGTGATGGTTAATATTACATTTAAGCTTTTAATTACTATGCTTTATAGATCTACATAACAAAAAAGTACCTCTAGCATCTAAGCCCCTAGCTTGTACAAGCTACACTTACTTCCCTTTTCCTGGAATAGTTGGGTCATTCTGAGAAACTACACAATCTTGTAAAATCTTACACTGCTTCAGCTGTTCTTTCAAGATGATGGGTCACAAGGCTAACAGGCTAATTGCTAGTTCTGTTTTTGTATATAACGCTTGCTTGCTCGGGATAACTGAGGCATCTGCCTGACATGTTACAGAAATTAAGCTTTGCTGCACCCAGACAGGATATGAGTTAATGCAATTCCCCTAAATTGTAACTTTGTGGGTTTTGCTTTTAAAACTCTTGGACTAATGACAGACTGGGCCTTATCTAGAGAATTTCCAGTGTCTGATTCGGTCCTGGCCAGTATCTGAAAATAAAAGCCTGTTCTTATTAAAATCATATTGTCAGACTGGTGAATCTCTGAATGACCCCAGACCCCAAACACTTGTTGTCAATGTATCTTCACTGTTTGTCTCTATCTCTTTAAGTCAGCCTATCATTTGCCCTTGTGGAGGGAATTAAACTCTATTAAAAAGTTTTTAGAGGATCTTATTGGATGGGGACGATATGGTATCCATTTCTCCCTAGGGAGACACTACACTCTGAGAACATGAGTAGCCCTCTTTGAAGGTGAGATGGCCACCTGAGAGATCTTTGGATCCCCAGGCAGTCAGGGTAGTCTGGAATGTTGTCACCCACTCTCTTAATCATCCTGATCACTTCCCTTATGCTGGTCATTGGCTAACCCTTGCCCTTGCCCTAAGCACTCTCATGCTTGAAAACTTAAGTTCTTTCTTTGAGGGTCAGGGTCCTCGTGGTACAGCCAAAATGATTGGAGAAGCCCAAAGTACCGCAGATTCTCCCTGCTCGGCCTGAAGAGATCCACATTCAGCTATGTTCTGACTGGACCAACAGGAACTGTAAGAGGGAGCCAAGGACATGGTTCTCCCCAGAGTGAAAGCCAAGAGACAAGCTTTGTCTGAGGCTTCAAGACCAGCCTTCATTCTCTCCTTGAGGGATGCACTGGGACCCTGTCAAACACAAGGGGAAAAGGAAAATGTTCCCCACCCCCATTTATGGTATATATTCCCATCATCATCATCATCATCATCATCATCATCGGTGTGTTGTATAATTAGAAGACCCTAAACGCTCCTTTTCCAGAGAAGCTGCAGGCCTTTATCAGCCCATTGGAAACTGTTTTTATATACATCAGATGACTTGGGATGATTGGCAGCAGCTCTGGGCCGCATTATTTATGGGTGAGGACCGAATCCAGCTAGAACTTTGGAAGTTGGCTCTGAGGCCAGGCAGCAGGACACTGCCTGATGCAGAGGCCTGGGTAGAGCAGATCTTCTGATCCACCCACCCCAGTTGTGATCCTGATACCAATGAATGTTAATAGGTTACAATAGGTTAATGGATACATCTTGCCAAACATTGTTGGGAGGATTAATAGTGGCAGCCAGAAAATCTACCAACTTGTGGGGTCCTGCCCCACCTGGAACTTAGGTCACCTGTGAAGAGGTGGCCTGGAAACGAGGAAAGGTTAAGTGCACGCCTGCTCGCCTGCTCGCCTGTTCCCCAGCCTCCCTCTTACCCGGAGACAATCAGACACAGCAGGGAGTCAAGTCAAGCAAGAACTCATTTATTGATAGGCAGTAAGCCTCTCTTATAGCAAAAACCTTAGAACCCTAGGAGGGGGTGAAGGAACCAACCAATCATTTTAAAGGTCACCCTATTTACAAATTGTTTGTGCACTGACATCATCTCCTGTTTTTAGTTTCTTTTTCTTTTTTCTTTTTTTTTAAAAGATTTATTTATTTATTAGTTATACAGCATGTATGACTGCAGGCCAGAAGAGGGCACCAGATCTCATTACAGATGGTTGTGAGCCACCATGTGGTTGCTGGGAATTGAACTCAGGACCTCTGGAAGAGCAGTCAGTGCTCTTAATCTCTGAGCCATCTCTCCAGCCCCCTGTTTTTAGTTTCTTATCTTAGCATAAATAACTTGAGCTAACTTCCTTCCTCACCATTTGTCTCTAATCTCCATACAAACAACCCAAGCTAACTTCCTCTTAGCCATCCTTTGTATCTATTCTCTGCATAAACAGCTTAAGCTAACTTCCTCTGGTACCATTTCTATCCACTCTCTTCCTAAACAGCTTAAAGCTTAAGCTCTATTTGTCTAACTTCCTCTCAGCACCCTCTTTGCAGCCCATGTATGCCCACACCAACTGGTCCAAGGTAAATCAGGTAATTCACAGGTCTGATGAATAGCCGGTGGGGTGTCCGGAAATGCTCTGTGAGTCACACCAGATGTTTCTTCCCATAGACTCAGATGCCCTTAGGAACCAAAGATCCGCTAATGTGGCCTTTGTCATGCACTCAGCCCCAGACATAAGAAGAAAGCTCCAGAAATTAGAGAGATTTCAAGGGATGAATAGGTCTCAACTTTTGGAAATTGTTCAGGAAGGTTAGAATAGCCAAGATTCAGCCAAAGACAGACAGGGAAAGAAACTCTCCCTGAGTGGTAATCGCTGCCCTTAGAAAAACAGACGAGAGAGGAAATAGAGAAACTAGACCAGGAGTGTAGCTAGAGTTTTCCTGCCTGGCCCACAGTCAGGGCAAATCTCTTTCACCTGCCAGTCCCACAGCCTCTCAGACCCGACCAAGTAAACACAGAGACTTATGTTGTTTTCAAACTGTATGGCCGTGGCAGGCTTCTTGCTAACTGTTCTTATAGCTTAAACTAATCCATTTCCTTTAATCTATACCTTGCCACATGGCTCGTGGCTTACCGGCATCTTCACAAGCTGTTTCTCATGGTGGAGGCTGGCAGTGTCTCTCTGACTCAGCCTTCCACTTCCCAGCTTTATTCTCCTCCTTGCCCCGCCTATACTTCCTGCCTAGCCAACAGCCAATCAGTGTTTTATTGATTAATAAGCAACACATTTGCCATACATCCCACAGCACAGAAGAAAGGAAAAGAAAATGTCTGGAAAAGAAACAATGTGCCTGTTGTAAGCAGAAGGGTCATCGTAAGAACGACTGCCCTAGCAGAAAAGAAGAAGAGGACAGCCACCCCATCCTCCAGCTATCTGAAAATTGATGGGGCCTGGCTGGGCTCCTTAAGACTGAGTCCCTAGGAGCCCAGGATGACAGCAAGAGTAGGGAACAAAACTGTTGACTTTTTCATTGACACTAGAGCAGCCCACTCTGTCTTGACAGATCTCCTTAGATTCCTAATCTCCAGGAAGACAGCAGTCCAAGGAGCAACAGGACAAACCACATACTTTCCATGGACAACCTAATGGACCACAGACCTAGGACAAGGCACTGGGAATCATTCTTTTCTGATTATGCCACACTGCCCACACCCATTGATTGGAAAGGACTTATTACAAAAACCCAGAGCTACCATCTCTTCAGGGGGAACTTGGCTAGTCTAATTGTGGACTCTGGCCACGTTCTTTCCAATATTCTGATCATTTGTTCTTTATCTGAGGAGTACCTCTTATACAAGGACTTGGCCACCACGAAGGCAGAGTTATCCTCAGGCTACCTGCAGGAACTCAAAGCAAGTTCCCCGGATGTGTGGACCCAGGGGAAACCACCAGGCTTAGCAGCACATTGGCCATTCATCATAGTTTAGTTATTAAGTTCTGAAACACCAGTACCGGTCAAACAATACCACAAGAACCAGGAGGCCAGATAAGGGATTGTCAAACACATCAAACAGTGGAAGGAGGCAAGAATCCTTGTCCCCTGCTATTCCCCATGGAACACTCCCTCACTCCCTGTCCTGAAGCCTGACACTTAACACCCAGCCAGTACAGGATTTCAGGGAAGTTAGCAAATGAGTGGAAATCATCTACCCCCAGTACTGAAATATCTTTCTAAGCTTGTTGCCTCGAAAAGGAAGGTATATATGGTCCTGGATCTAAAAGATGCTTTCTTCTGCCTTCCATTTGCCCAAGTCCATCATATTTGCTTTTGAATAGACCACCACAGAGGGTTGATATACTGGTCAACTGGCCTGGGCTCTGTTCTTACAGGGTTTCAAAAGCTCACCAACATTGTCTGATGGAGCCCTGAGTGCAGATCTATTTATTGGAATTTAGATAAAAAATACCCACAAAACACCTTGCTCCAGGATGTAAATGACCTCATAGCTTTGACCACTGGGAAGGAATGTAGACAGGCAGCAGAAAGCCTTTTAGAAATATTGCAAGCCCTGGGGAACAGAGAGTCTCAGCTGCAAAGGCTCAGTTGTGCTTCCCTCAGGTCACATACCTAGGCTCCAACTTAGAGGAAGGAAAGAGGAGTTTTCCTGTGACCACATTTTAGCCATCCTTGGCATCCCCATTCCCACATCGAAAAGACCAGTACAAGTACTCCTAGGGGGTGTTGAATATTGCCGGCTATGGATAGGGATTTGCTGAGCTAGCCAAGCCCTTCTAGATCAGCATCCAGGACACATAGCCTTTGGAATGGGCTGAGATTGAGCAGAGAGCCTTCTGGGCCTTGAAAAGGGCTCTAGTGTATTGTATACCCTAGTGATGACCTTTCCAGGCATTACTAAGCCATTCCAGTTGTGTGTGAATGAATCCAGAGGCATTGCCCGGGGAGTTCTCATGCAAACCCTGGGACCCTGAAAGAGATCAGTGGGACATGTATCCAAGAGACTTGACCCAGTCAAAGCCAGATGGCCAGCATGTATAAGTGCCCTAGCTGTCACTGCCATGCTAGTAAAGAAGCTGACAAATTAACTTTAGGACAGGAACTGTTTCTCACAGCCCCACCCTCTGTTGAGGCCCTCTTGAGTGGGGCATATGAGAGATATGATGATCCAATACCAAGGCCTGCTTCTGGATTGGCCTCACAATCGGTTCTGTAAGATGTCAGCCCTCAACCCTGTGAGTCTCCTGTTGGACGACAAAACGCAGGAACCCTTGCGTGACTGTCTTTGAGGTGACAGACCGAATCCATTCTATCAGGCCTGATCTGACTGACATCCCACTGGCAACATCAGATGTGGTATTGTCCACAGATGGGAGCACTTTCAGGTAGTCAGGGACAGTGGTGGTGCCCCAAGATAGGACTGTCTAGGAATAATCTTTAAGCAGGGTAACCTCAGCTGAAGGAGCTAAGTTTTTAAGCTTTGATTTGGGCACTCTGTTGAGGGAAAAGACAAGGCTATAACCATATACACTGAGAGTCAATATGCTTTCACCATGGCCCATGTCCTTGGGCGTTCTATATAGGGAAAGAGTATTGCTAACTCAAGCAGGAAAAGAGATTTAAAAAAAAATAGAGACGAAATCTTAGCCCTACTGGAAACTATCTGGTTACTC
The DNA here is from genome assembly GCF_949786415.1 of Peromyscus eremicus. Lineage (NCBI taxonomy): Eukaryota > Metazoa > Chordata > Mammalia > Rodentia > Cricetidae > Peromyscus > Peromyscus eremicus. The sequence continues at coordinate 27,655,829 of NC_081424.1, read as the reverse complement.
AAGAGGGTGCCAACTGTCCAACACAAAATGCAGCAAGAGGGGAGATTCCTCAGACGCCAGAGGCAACAGAGTGGCTGACTTTACCACCCAGGAAGTGGTCCCAGAACCAGGGGAGCATCTTCAAGTCTCGATAGCTCCGCTGGGCCCCTGCTTAGTGGCCTGCCTTGAATACAGGCCAGGTGAGATTGACTGGGCAGAGTGAAAACTGGTCACAGGGAACAAACAAGGCTATGGATGTTGCCAGGTGGCAGACCAGCAAGTCTGAGAAGGTGACTGGTTTTGGATCCCCACCAAGCCACCTACCCAGGGGCCACAAAAACTGCTGAATTTCTCAGACCTAGGTATTTTCTTTCAAATTTAGAAAGCCTGATTAAAGACACCACTTTTAGATGTGCTGCCTATGCTCAGATAAACAATAAAGGGGCAAGGAAGATCCCACAAGGGATTTTTCTTCACAGCTTTCTTCATAAGAGTTAGAATTAGCTCTCCAGTAAGGGTAGAGATAAATTACATCATATCTACACTACAAAATATCATGGATTCAATAACTGGGTCACTAAGACTTTCATGATTTACATATATATGATTATTTATGAACAATACATAGATAAAGAAATGAGAAGGATAAAATAAGGAAACATGCATAGACCTACAGTGTGTGTGTGAGGGAGGTGTGGTGTGTATGTGTATGTTGTGTGTGTATATATATGTGTGTGCATGTGTGTGTGTGTGGTATGTGTATGTGAGTGTATATATATGTGTGTGTGTACTATGTGTGATATGTATGTGTATATATGTGTGTGTGTAGTATGTGTGTGTATATGTGTTGTGTGTGTATCTGTGTGTGTGGTGCATGTATGTGTGTAGTGTGTGTATCTGTGTGTGTGTGGTACACGTGTTAGAAACCAGGTGTTCCCGCAGTGTGCCCTCAGAGACTCAGCAGCTATGTAATCAAAAGTTGCCAACCCTTTAAAAGGTCCCTGCTATCACTGATCACTCTCTTGCTCTCTTGTTTTTTTCCATCTTCCAGTCTGTCTGTCTGTCTGTCTGTCTGTCTCTCTCTCTCTCTCTTCCTCACTCTAAGACAACCTTTCACTCCTCCTCCCCAATAATCCTCTTATGTGAGATCTGTTGTGTGGTGTGATCTCTTTGCAGCATACCTTGGGCCCAACCTGCCACTGCTAAATCCTAACAATGCATGTGTGTGCGTAAAACATGTGTTTTGGTTGAATAGCATGTGGCAGAAGAACTTCAGTTTATGAAAAGTAGGAAGGAGATGAGGGAAGGAGAGAGAGAAGAAGGAAGAGAGGGGGGAGGGACGAAGAGAGGAAAGAAGGAGGAGAGAGAGCAAACCAGGGGCAAGATTCCCTTAAAGACCTGTGACTTTCTTCCTCCTATGTCCCATCTCTACAAGTTCCAAAATTATCCTCAATTAGTGTCAGCAGCTGAAGAGCAAACCAATCTGGAAGGGGCATTTCACATTCAAATTACAATAGTTTTAGCCAAGCATATACCTGTAATCTCAGAACTTGGAAGGTAGAGGTGTTCAGGGGTTCAAAAATAGATTGGCTACCTTGTGAGTTTGAGGCCAGCTAAGGCTGTATGAGACCCTATGTCAAGAAAACAAAAACCAAGGGCTGTAGTTTCAAAGATCTCAGCCATAAGAACATCTGAAAATTACAAAACATCAAGAATTAAACCTAATAAAATGAATGCATGGTGCTAGTTCGGAAAATAAAAATGTTAAAATATATTAAAGAAATCATCAAATACATGAGATGACAGTCATATATAATGATGCCTATTAAAATAGCTTCACACACATACATGTATTTACAATTTGAATTTTTTCAAAATCCTGTTTAAGCTCATTATGAACCTGAAAAACTGGTTTGTAAATGCTTAGGTAGTCAAGAAAAGCCAAGAAGAATTTGAATAAGATAGGAGAGTTTGCCTAGTTATGTAGCAATGCTTATTATAAATCAGTCATAGCTGAAATATTGTATTTTATTAGAGCAAATAAAAACCACAACCCAGTAGCAAGCCTATAAATAATTACATAAATGCAACTTCATATATAATTAGTGGTTTAGGCAAACAGTATAAAAAAGATGATCATTTCAATAACTGGTGCTAATTATTTATATGTATAAAAAGTATCCATATGTCATAGCATACTTGAAAGTCATCATTTAGATTGAATTCGTAAATATAATAAATTGCAAAATTTAGGAAACGATGAGATGCTGCTTTATTACTTTGAGCAATAAAGAATGCATAAGCTTTTTGTTTGTGTTTTTTATTTTTGAGATTAATATAATTATATCCTTTCTCCCTTTCCTTCCCTACCTCCAAACCCTCCCATAAATTACTCCTTGTACTCTTTCAAGTTCGTGGCTTCTTTTCTTATTAATGGTTGTTAAATGCATGCATGTATATTCATATTTATTCCTAAATATAACTTGCTCAGTCTGTATAGTGGTTACTTGTGTGTATGTTTTCAGGGCTGTCCAATGGTTGTGCTCTTCTTTGGGGGAGACTGTATTTTCCACTTTCAGCATTTCTTAGTTGCCCTAGTTTTTTGTGTAGTTGAGGTCTCACGGGCTTTCTCCCATCCACTTAGGCATGTCTATTGTTGAAGACTCTATGGACTTCAGCACAGGGTTCAGAGGCCCTCTAGTTGGAACACACCTGAATGCCTCCTCCCTGAGGACCAGCTTTAATGGTGCCAGAAGGCATCACATAAGCTTCCAAAGGATGGAAGCAACTAATAGTCCTACCCAGATATTCTGCCTATGAACTACAACAATGGCCAGCCTGGTACAGAAACCCTAAGGGTGCAGTAGTGTGCACATGCCTTGGTGGTAACCAACAGCTCTCTACTGGGATTTAAGACCTGCTCAACAAGGGGAACTTGTGCCTGGTACACGACACCTTGTGGATTAGTGAAGTCATGGATTTTGGAGGAGAATCTACAGTCACCACTTTACTAAACCAACATAATCATAACTATATTCTAAGTATTTGTCCTTATACCCACAGATAAATGTAATCCTCACCCCTCATCAAGGAATGTCACTTTCCAATAGACAGAGACAATTACAGCAAATCACAACCAATCAAAGTACAGAGTTGTGGAACCCAGTCTCAATGGATACATGTATAATACAATTCCTGCAGCTAAGGCACAGAGATCACTGCAGAAGAGGCAGAAGAAAGAGTGTAAGAGCCAGAGGATCAGGGAGTTTGCTGTGAGATTATGTCTCCCTGAAATGTCAGAAGCTACACCCATAAAGTCTCACCAACATGACTATTCTAAACATGAGCTGCACAAGAATGCATAAGGTTTTATCCTGTTTCAGGGGCTGAAAAGATGGGTCAGTAGTTAAGAACACCTGCCACTCTTGCTAAAGACAAGTTTTGGTTTCTAGCACTCACGTTGCAGCTTACGACTGCCTGTCATTTCTGTTCCAGGAGATCTGACACCCTCTCCTGACTTCCACAGACACAATGTACTCTCGTGGTGCACATGCATAGATACATTGAGGCACAGTACTCATACCCAAAGGGTTTAACCTATTTAAGCAGTTGAAAATGAACCACATGCCAGGAGAAGACATTTGGAGTATGTATGAAGAGTTCAGCTTCTGGTGTCTAATAGATTTAGTGTCAAATATTAACATTAGTACAGAATTTGCTTTCTCATCATAGAGATTTAAGGATATTCATGATTCTATGAATCAACAGATAATAATTTATTTCTATTTCCTTTTAAGAAAAACACAAGTTGTAGACTATTTGTGTTTAAAATAACACACTATATGTTGGAGGCTTGAGGATCAGAGCCTTACTTCCTAGGTTCCGAATACCTGAGTGCTGGATACTACTGCTCTAACTCCAGGCTTGGGACTTACCCAGCTCCTCTGAATTTCCTTGAACTCTGCACACATGCTGTTTGTATAGCAGCTCCAAGACTTGCTACACAGTCAAGACCACATGAAAGGCATGTGCATTATTAAAATAAAGCCAAACATCTCCCTTCCCTATTTGCTGGTAAGCCAGCCAAAGATGCCAAAGTGAACTCAAGCCATGCCAGCTACCTTCTCCAGAAGCAGATCAAGCCACAGGTTTCATAAAATGAAAATTAACATTTGCTATAGTCAGGAGTACATTAGAAAATGATGTCTAAATAATTTCAGATAAAAGTTTGAAAAGTCTCCTGTGGGCTGACTAAAATGCTTGCTCACTCTATCCCTTTTAATTTGTACCTTCAGGCACTGCTATATAAACCTGCCAGCATTATTAATGCATCTCAGGATGATTCCATGATGTTACTAAATATGGAAGAGCCGAGGAGCAGGGCCTTAAAAGAAGAAAAGAATATTGCTGTTGAGGGAGGAACAGTACTGCCCACTTCCCTTCTTTGTACTTTGGACCTTCACATAGGAGCCTGCAAAGGGAAAATTAAAAACAGCTAGCTCAGTTGAATAACACACACACACACAAACACACACACACACACACACACACACACACACACACACACACACACACACTGGAGACCGGAGGAAAATGCACTTTACTTAAATCTTATGATATATTCTTCTCTCTAGAAAGAATTTGCAGATCACATGTTGATGGTAGTGTAAAATTTTCAGTGTATAACTGTATTATTTTGTCATAAGTTGGTGCCTACTGATAGTTTAGGATTTGGCTTCTTTCCTTACATCTTTTTCTTCCTGGTCTGTGTGATGGTTAACATGTCTTAAGTCTTAAGTGTAAATCATTGTGCTTAAGAGATCAACAATATGATAGATTGAACAAAAATGCCTGTAACCTGCAAGGACTACTTGCCCAAGGACAGATAACTTCCTGGAATGCTGGGGGCTGCTGTTCATGTAAAATAACATGCTGTAAACAAGCTTGATTGCCCTGAGTGTGTGTGTGTGCTTGATTACATGTAGGCGGGGAGTACATAGCCTTTAGAGTTTTGCCCTTTATCTCTCTTCATGGAACTGGGAGACAGAAAATGAGGGAAAGTAAACTTTAAGATCTCTTTGGAAGAAACAAGAAACAATTTAAAATGTTGAAACTGAACTAATTGCATGAAGGCAGGAAGTATGTATGTAGCCTTGTGAGTTTTGCCTTTATAAGCTCAAGACTAATGTAATTCTGAGCTATATTCTGAGCATTTGTCTTAGTATGCACCTCGTCAGTATCTACAGTCCTGGCGAATGTTTTTAAAAGCCTCTTATTTATTAAAATTTATTCATTGTCAGGCTGGTGAATCTCTAAGTAACCCCAGACCCATGACAGTTTGAAAGCCATAAACAAGCTGGAAATTGTAAATGGAGGTAGACTCAGAAGTTTTCTATATGTCAGGGTTACCCACAATAACACCTTACTATATAGACCAAAGTGCTATTCCTGCTTGATCTTCAATGCTAATGTCAGAAATTTCTTTTCATTTTGTTATCAGCTAGTGTCAGAAATTTCTTTTTATTTTGTTATCAGCTAATGTCAGAAATTTCTTTTCATTTTGTCACATGTCTTATCAGCATTTTGTAAGCTCCTTATCTTTAAAACCTTTGGTTTCTATTTCATCTTAACCTGACTGCTCTAAACTACTCAATTTAAGCAATGACTTCCAAGTCTCTATCAGCACCTAATTTCATTCTTTCTGCTCTCTTTGTTCCTTTAGGTCACCTGGGCTTCCTTAATCTATCTACACCACTGGAACACATTAGCCCTTCCTTAACTTAGTTTACTCTTCAGGCTAGCCCTGGGTATACCTATTTCCATTGGTGCCAAGCTCACAATCTTTGTTTTTCCTCAAAATGCCCAGTGTTTACTGTATGGACCAGGATAGTCCTGATTAGATCATGGAAGATTCTTGTAATTTTTGCTTCAATTTCAACGTTTTGTTTCTTGTTTCTTCCAAAGAGATCTCAAAGTTTACTTTTCCCTTGTCTTGTCTTTCCTAGTTCCATGGTAGCCTGTTTTAGGTTAAGGAGAAACTGTTTCTTCATTCAACTTCTATGGTCCGAAGTTTGTCATCAGAGCACTTTCCTGAAGCATGTGGGTTTATTCCTTCTTCTTCTTCTTCTTTTTTTTATTAAGAAATTTTTTTATTCATTTTACATACCAATTACAGATCCCCCTCTTCTCTCCTCCAGCCTTTTCCCCAACCCATCTCCCATTCCCTCCTACAAAAAGGTAAGGCCTCCCATGGGGAGTCAGCAGAGCCTGTTACATTCAGTAGAGGCATGTCCAAGCCCCTCCCCCTCCATCAAGGCTGTTCAAGGTGTCCCTCCATAGGTAGTAGGCTCCAAAAAGCCAGCTTATGCACCAGGGATGGATCCTGATCCTACTGCCAGGGGGCCCCTTAAGTAGATCAAGCTACACAACTTGATTATGCAGTGGGCCTAGTCCAGTTCTGTGGAGGCTCCTCAGGTGTTGGTCTAAATTTCATGAGTTCCCACTAGTTTGGTTTGGTTGTCTCTGTAGGTTTCCCCATCATGATCTTGATGTCCCTTGCTCATAGAATCCTTCTTCTCTCTCTTTGACTGGACTCCTGGTTTGGCTGTGGATCTCTTGAATGTGGCATTCAATTGTTCCAGCATTATTTATTGAAAACACTGCTATTGTAAACTGTCCCATTAAAACTGGATGTGGCAGCATACCCCTGTAATCCCAGCACACAAGAATCAGAGGCAGCTATTTTCATGGCTGTCTTAGTCAGGGTTTACTATTGCTGTGAAGAAACACCATGACCACAGCAATTCTTATAAAGAAAACATTTAATTGAGGGTGGCGTGCTTAAAATTTCAGAAGTTCAGTCCATTATTATCATGAAGGGGAGCATGGCAGTGTGGTGCTGGAGCCCAGAGTGCTACATCTTGCAGCCAACAGGAAGTTGATTGACTGTCTCACTGAGGGAAGCTTGAGAAAAAGAGACCTTGAAGCCCACCCCCCACAGTGACACAGTGACACACTTCTCCAACAAGGCCTTCTAATAGTGCCATTCCCTTTGGGGGCCATTTTCTTTCAGACAACCACAATGGCCAGCCTAAATTACATAACAAAACCCAGTATTAAAATCCTACATTAAAATTATCATAATTTTTCCTTAGGTATTGATCCTGCATTAGATATTCAGAATGATTCTGTATCTTAGCTATTTTAAAATTAGTGTTTCAGTGAAATAAACAGACACCTCTTCAACATACTCATTTCCTTTTGTATATCTACAAGAGATTTTGTTTAAACCCAGAAGTATAAGTCATGTGTAATATGGTAGATTATTTTTAATATCTTAGTGTACTTTTATGCTATTTTTCAAACAGCATACTAATTTAATTCTCACAAACATTGCTGACGGGCTCTCTTTTTTCACACTCTCATCAACACCTGTTGTCTTTGTCTTTTGGTAATAACAATTTGAACAGTGTGAAGTAATAACTTAGTAGGGTTTTAGTTAACCTTCTTCTAGGAATTAGTGGAGCTGACAATTTTTTTTATCTACCTTTTGGCTATTTGTATTTGTTCATTTTGCTTGTGGGTTTTGTTGTTTTCTTTCTTTTCTTTTGAGGTAGTCTCATGATGTAGTACATGCTGGCCTGAAACTTGATTGGAGATCATTTTGCCTTCACATCCTGAGTACTAGGGTTAGTCATTGACCCTGTGCCGAACTCTATACATTCTTTTGAAAATGTATATTCTCTCATTTCTTCCATTAATTCATTGTTATAAAGAAACTTTTCAGTTCCATGTAATTCTGTCTACTTTTCTTCTTCAGTTGCCTATACTTTGGGGATCATAATAAAAATTATTAGATCCATGTCAAGAACCTGTTTGTGTTCTTATTTTCTAGTAGTCTTAGGATTTTGTGCCTTATATTTTTACCCATATTGAATGAATTTGCATTTTTAGTGTGAGAAGATTCTAATTTCTTTTCTTTTTCATGCTGGAAAAATCTGATGCTTAGGAACTATGTCAAGTTTTCCAACCTTTCTTTCTATTTGGTCAACAATATCCAGCCTCCTCTTCTCCTCTAGGGACTGATCTCTGATCTCCCAAGATTCTTTTTCTGGAATTGGTGCTAGGGTTGACAGTCAAGTCAGGCTCTTTACTAGTATTTTTGAATATGCCTAATAAGAGCCATCTGAATCTTCTGAGTTTATTCATAGGACATCTGAAAAGACTCTTAGGTCAAGGTTGAATTACATGTTTACAATGGTCTGTTGGTAGGTTTGCTGAACTCTCCTGATGTTACTCCAAGGCCGCCTGAAAAATAAACATCTCTCTCAAAGATCCTGAAAATCCCAAGCTTGCCTGTGATTCCAGAAGTTGGGTAGTGGAAGTAGTATCAGGAATTTCAGGACAGCCTTAGCTTCAGGGTGGATTCTTGATAGTCTGGGCTACATGCCACACTGTTGCAAAAGACCAAAAAGTAAGAAAAATAGTAACAAAATAAATACCCAAACTCCCACAAATGATGGTGTGTATCACCAATTGTTAGAAGGTCTTAATAAAAACAAACCTGAAGCCAGGCATTGGGGTGAAGGCTGAAAGATCAGAGAAGCAGAACAAGCCACAGCTTCCTCACCTTGCCAACTTCTCAGCTGATCCTGTTTCCTCAGACTGGAAGCCTCTGAGTCCTCATCCAAATGGATCTCAGCTGAACTGCTGTTAAAAGCCTAAAAGCTTAACCAAGCTCTAGTTCCTGTTCCTCATGCCTTATATACCTTTCTGCTTTCTGCCATCACTTCTTGGGATTAAAGGCACAAGTCACCATGCCTAGCTGTTTCCAGTGTGGCTTTGAACTCACAGAGATCGGGATGGATCTCTGCCTCCAGAATGCTAGGATTAAAGGTGTGAGTGCCACCATTTTCTGACCTCTGTCTATCTAGCGGCTGTTCTGTTCTCTGACCCCAGATAAGTTTATTAGGGTGCACAATATTTTGGGGAACACAATATCACCACAATGGTGAAATTAACTACCTAGTGAACTTTTTTATGCACCATATTTGAGTGAACTTCCATTTCTGTTTGATGTATAAACTCCATACAGTGTAATTAAAATTTAACAATTATCTGCTTTTGCCACATTGCTGGCCCAAGCAACTTGGCCAATTTAGACTCACCAGCAGTAGAGCTTCTTGGCTCCTTACTAACCCTGGCCATTGCACATTTTAAAACAAAGTCTTAGTTGTCTCCATAGCAGCCATTGTCCTGGAGAGGGCTCCCCAGTTCACATAACAATGTCAAAATGCCTGAGAGCCCACTTCTTCCAGCTCCAGTTGTGTGAATACCCCCCATTTGAGACGAAGCACAAGAGAGTATAATTTCAGTTTCTCTTCTTAGCCTTTCAGCTGACACAGAGCCGAGCAAAGCCTTCATTATTATCATAGCAGTTCTGATGTTTCAGCCCATAATTGCTTGGCTCCATGTTTCTGGGCCTGTAGTAGGGCAAAACATCATGGTGGAAGAGCATGGTGAAGCAGCCTGAGCACCCAATGGCAGACAGGTGGCAACGAGACCAATACAGATTTTTATATAGGTGTGTAGATTGCTATGGGCAGAATATATCAAACTACATTAAAAATACACAAGCATGTGGCTATTGATGCATTAGGAATGCTTTTTATTGTTTTTAAACTTTCTTTTTTATTTGCATATATTAACTACATACAAGAAGAGGTTTCTTGATGATATTTCCATATGTCCACATAATATGCCTTCCTTTTATTCACCCACCACTCATTCTTAACCCTCCTTCTAATCCCCAGGTTTCCCCTTTTGGTTGCATGTCCTTTTATCTCCTAGCAAATAAGAAAATGTGGTGTTTTTACTCTTCCGTGGTGTGTGTGGATTATTTTACTTAGTATGATGATCTCTAGTTCTGTTTTTTATTCAAATGACATAATTGCATTATTTGTTAGAGATAAACAAAACTTCATTGTGCATTTATAGATTTTATTCATCTGCTGAAACACATTTTGGTGAATTCCATAATTTAGCTATTGTGACTAGCACCACATTATTATTTTAAATAGAAAAAAATTAAAGCAGCAGAAAATCATAAGCTTTTTATAATAGTTAAAGAGACTATCAAAGGCCCTTTATTTCTCTAGAAAGCGAGGGATGGTAAAAGTGAAAGATAAGGGTAGAAAAGTGTAAACAGACATTTCCTGTCCTGACTGCCTGGCCCCAAATAACTGACTTAGAGGCTGAATAGGCCTGTTCCCTGTCCCAGCAGTTGCTTCCAAATTATCACACAGAGACTTCGTACTATTTATACTGAGCCGATAGCTTGAGCTTGTTACTAGCTAACTCTTACATTTAAATTAACTCATTTTTATTAATCCATGTATTGCCACATGGCTCATGGTTTTACCTGTCCTCTAGTATGTCTTGCTTCCTGGGATGCTGGCTGGCATCTCTCCTGACTCCACCCTCCTTCTTCCCATCATTCTCAGTGGCTTCACACCTAACTTCCTATCCCGCTATGGGACTGTCAGCTTTTTATTAACCAATGAGAGTAATATATATTCATAGTGTAGAAAAGGATTGTTTCACAGCAGAAAATCTCATAATAATAAATTTTGTGCCTCGTGATTCAAGACTATTTTGAGTCATTTCTTAAGAAGACTAGATATTGAAAAACTCTTGAGTATATGGTTGGGAGTGTACTTAAGTGATACAGTACTTGTCTAGCCCCAGGATGAAATCCCAATTCTTAAAAAGTAAAAAATACAAAATTCTGGCTACAAAAGGGTGTGTAGGTGAGAGGGGGAGAAAACAAGTTTAACAGTGGGTCAAGGGTTATAATTAGATCTGTATTTATGAAAACTAAAATAACTTATTTGCCAATTGAATCAAGTGTTAACATGTGAACAGGTATTGACTTGATAATAAAATAGTTCATTAACAATGAAAGTGTGCTTTAAATTCTTTTTATGCATGTGTGTATGCATGTTCAAGTGTGCAAGTATACATGTACATGGAGCCCAGGGAATGCCCTCAAGTGTCATCCTCAGGAACACCATTCACTTTCTTTGAAACAATCTCTCATTGGCCTACAGTTCATGTTAAGCTAGATTGGCCAGCAAATATGTTTCTCCAGTGATAGGATTACAAGCATACAGCACCATGCCTAGTGTTTTTATGTGAGTCCTGGGGATCAAACCCAGTCTGTTATGGTTGTGAGGTAAGCACTTTGACTAAATGAACTCTCTTCCAGGCCCTAGCATTTATTTGTTTAGCAAAAAGTTACTAGAGTAGAAGCTGTCTTCAAAGATACACACCTACAGTGATATGCCATATATAGTGATAAGTAGGCTACTCTGGGGGGGCGGGGTGAGAAAAGAAGAGTAGTAGCAAGCTTTCTGGCTTTCTACAAGGTTATAGAGAGTACAAACTAGGTATTCGGACTCAACCTTCTCATCTCTCACCTTCCTGTTTTCTCAAGGCACTTACAACCTCATTTTACATGGTTTGGTCTCAAAGTTTATTCCAATTTATTCAAGACAATGATTAAATCATACATATGGATACAGAGGAGACTGTATGTGAAATATAAACAATGATTTCTTTACTTTAGTTCACTAACACCAAGTGTTCAGTTTTTTTCTCTACCCCAAATTCCTCAGATGCATTTAAACTCTACTTTTTATCTCCCTTTTACCCATTCCATCTCAAGTTGCTAGTAAATTTTTTGAGACCTGGCAACTCATGAAACACTTGGAAAATTGACAAAGGATGGGATAGTATCATATCCAAATTACATAGGTTTCTACTTAATAAAGATAGTATCAGAGGGTTACACAAAAAATAACAAAGACTATCAATCTTGGAAGGCTGCCTGGGACACAGTGACCACAACCAGTCAAGGTGCAAAGTGACAAATGAGTTCTGCCAAGTCCCTATTGTCAAGAGGTTTTTCTGTCCAACAGTAGAACAGTTTACCACATGAGGAACTGGAGACTAGGCTGACCAAAAGAAAAACTGAAACTAAAGGACAGTCAATGTATTTAAATACTCCTAATATAAAATCATTCCTAGAACACAAGTAACTACATACAGGAGAAAAACATACAGTCAGTCTATCTAAGAACCATTTGATTGGTTCCATTATCTGTTTCCCTCATCTGCTCTCTTCACTTTGTTAGGCCACGGTCTTAATGTTAGGCGTGTTGCTCCCATTATATGTCATGTTATGCAAATACAGAGGAAATGATAAATCAGATCCAAATCACAATGGCCAGATTTGAAGTAGTCCAGGCTGGCCCTCAACTCTACATAGCTGGAGGTGCCCTTGAACTCTTGATCCTCCTGCATCCACTTCCTCAAATACTGAGATTACAGGTGCGCAACATCAAGCTTGGTTTACACTTTCCTATCTTAACAGAGTTACTAGGAAAAAAAAAAAAAAGAACTTTACAGTTGTAAATCAATCCCCCACCCCCACCCCACACAAATAATTCTGGACACTTTCAAGGACCCAAGAAAGCACACCTTAGAAGAAAGGCGAAGCCTTTTTTCTCCTCAGCTCCTGTATTAGATCTTGTAGGAAACACAAACTCACAAACTGCTGGACGAAGCCCCTCCACACTTGGCAAGAGGCTGAACTTTCCAGTTCTCGACTATTGAGCTGCGATAGTCCTCTTAAAACATCCAAATCGCATCTGCTCAACTAGAAACAGACATCCATCCCCTTTACTGTTCGAAGTTACTGATTAAAGAGTTTCAACCGCTTTCATCTGTCTTTGATATCGTCTACCCAAGACTTAATCTGAGTTCTTTCTCTGCGATAAAACGATAAATAATAAAATGTGGAGTAAAAGGGCCCCTCCTTTTGGCTGTCTTCCAAAGTACTTCCTTAGAGCCGGTGCCATAAAACCAGAAGTCTGTACAGACTTTTAGCTTGGTGTCTGTAAAGAGCACATGCCATGGCCATGTCACAAGTATGTGCTGAGTATTTAATTTTTGGTAAGATGACGTAATGATGCTCACAGTAACTCTTCAACCTAAAATGGCACGGTGTCCTTGACCTTTCTCGCCCCCTTGTCTTGTTTCCAGGTTAGCAGCCAAACAGGGTAGGAAGGATTTAGGTGGTCTCCTTTCCCTAGCCTGAACCCTACACCCACGAACTGTCAACCACAGAAGAACCCAAGCCAGCCCCTCCTCCAGCTCGCGACATTTGGGGGAGAAAGTTCCTGAAAGGGGGAGTCTGATGGGAAAGGGGTGGGACTTCCGGGGCGGTGGGCGTTCCTTCCGATGGCCCGGCGAGAGGAAACCAGCCGGTGTGGGAGCGGAAGCGGGTCGCGCGCAGCGGAAGCGGGTCGCGCGCAGCGGAAGAGGGGTGAGGTCCCCGGAGCGGAAGAGGGTCTTAAGAAAGCGGAAGGGGAAGTCAGCGCCGGGGGCTGTAGGGGTGTTACGCGTTGGAGAGCGGCCGTCGGGACGCGCCCCGTCCCCGGAGAACCCCCCGGAACCCGGTGTGGCGTGATGGGGGAGGAGCGCCGTTTCCGGCGAATCCCGAGCGCGGCGAGGGTCCGCGCAGGCGCACTGCCCCCTGCCGGCTCTCGCAGGCAGTGCAGGCGCCGGCGCCCGTGGGTCTCGTGGGGTGCTGCAGGTCCCTGGGCCGATTCCGGACGTGCTGCAGGGGGCGTGGGAAAATCGCGACGTTAGCAGTTTCAGAGGACCGAGGAGATAGGAGTTCAGCTCTCTGCGTTGACCTCTGAGTGCTCTGGAGACCCCGTGAGAACTTAGGTGACGTTCCGTTGGATCTCTATAATGCCTACTTAGGAACTCAATTTATCTTGCTTATGTTAAGCATTCCCTGCGTGTTTGCTTCGTGAAGCCAACCTTTTCACAACAAAAGAAAAGCCACCCAACTTTGGCGGGTGTAACTGCAGGTATCGACCCCCCCCCCCCCACTTTTGTCCAAATTCCAGAGGAGTTACTGCCTGGAAAGACTTTCTGAAGGACGTCAAAGTCAGACTTCTTATTTTCCTAACTTCCACGTCCGATTCTATAACGTGTGACCGTCTCTTGTTCTGGATGCTACGGGTTTAGAGAAACGAGCAAGACTAATCGATGGAGAAATAGCATTTTTCTTGGAGGCAGGGACAGGTAGATTGTGAAATCTCAGGGGTGGAGGAAGAAGGAACATGGTAACAAACGGGTTGGTTTTGTTTTGGGACACCTTATTGGACTATGACTAGACAGCTGATTAGCACATGGTTAGCTGGTGCGCACAGAGCAATGATCATCATTCCAGAAAGGCAAACCTGCTTGTGAAGAAACAAAGTTGGCAGCAGGGTGAGTTAGAATAACGAACCGGATAGATGGTGAGTTAGCTCTGTGGTCAGGTCCTTAAGCCTACGAATTTGTTTTAAGGAAATGATTGGAAATTACTGTTTTCCAGGAACTATTCTCAGCACGCCAGATGCCCGCTTGGCAACTAAGTTTAGTAGGACAGTTTGTCAAAAGAAGTAGTTATGATAGTGTTTGATGCGACCACAGATGTTGGTAGTGGAGATGGGATTTTATGCAGACTGGGGAGTTAGAGTGGATGACTTGGAATTACTGCCTGAAATGCAAAAGACTGTAACATCACACGTGCTGAAATTTGAGACGACAGAAAGCAAGATTTGAGGACATGAAAGTTACTTACTTGGTTTTGTGTGTGTAGGGAGAAGTGTGGGTGGCATGTAGTGGAACCTGAGAATTAAGGAGTATAAAATTGAAAACCAGAGAAACAGGTTATATATTTCAGTCTAAAATGCCTTCTGATTTTTCATTGTTGACTTCCTTCCTTACTATGGAGTTATGTTAATTTTCTAGCACAATTCAATGTTTCCAGCGTGGTGTTAAATAGAAAAGGACTTTCAATGGAGGAACTAGTATATAAGAATTAGAGAGGAGAACCTTTGGTCCCAGATGGCCAGAGGGGTATTCTTTTCAGCTTTCCAGTGGTTTGACGGTTAGCTTTCTCAGCTGGAACAATCTGTTTCCTGGTAGGACAGCAAGGCACCCTGCATGACACAGTTTGGATAGTTCTTTTGCACTGAAGAAAGTTTTATAAAATTGTAACTGCCCCAGAACCTTTTCATTGCCTTGTGTGCCCAAGAGTAAAGCAAATAGAGGTTGTTTATATGTGTCTAGTCCGTGGCAGCCCCTGAATTTCAAATTCTTTACTTGTATTTTCAGATTCTACACTAATTCACTAATGTCTGACATCTTATCATCTTAGCATTACAGCCATCATGCGTCCTTAAAAATGATTTCTTTTTAATAATGCATATGGGGGAGTGGCCAGGTTATGTGCACATGAGTGAGAGGTCAGAAGAGGACTGTGTCTCCTGGAGCAGGAGTTACCAGCTGGGAACCAAACTCAGGTTCTCTGGAAGAAGGGTAAACAATTTTAACCATTGAGCCATCTCTCCAGCCCAGACCATTGTGTATTTTAGCTTGTGAATTTAGAATTGGGGTGAAAGTATGCACAATATACTATTATCAAATTGTTAGAATTGGAATCCCAAGGTTTGGGTCAGTGAGTCTAGCGGGCTTAAGCTGTACTTTGAATTACTCGGGTACAGACAAGGAATCTCAAAGGAGTACAGAAAACAAGGGTCAGTATTGGGGAAGGCACAGAATAAAAGGAAGAAGAGAAAAATAAGGAATTAGTAGAATGGGTACATGTCTTAAGAGAAGCCTTTCTTGGGAAAGTGTCCATTTCACAAATCAAGGTTTTCTAACAAAGCAATGCATTACCTAACTATTTTAAGTGTTCAGTGATTTGAAGGTAAAGAGGCATGATCTGATAGCAATAATACTAATCATGCTAGAGTTGCCAGATGTTGGAGAATGAGACAATATATTTAAAGTAGGCAGATCCCTTACCAAACAGACAAACAAAAAATACTGATTCTACTAACCTATAGTAACAATTAAAATGCCAATGGTTTTTAATCCTCTACTCTATATTTTATATATTAATTTCTTGTTCTTTTCCTAAACAAAGCATTATAAAAATGCAGACAAAATAGTATTCTTTAAATAGCCATCTAAATCCTAATCAGACTTAGCATTTTCATTTGGAGTTATGACCAGTGTGGAGAAGATCAGAACTTTTGCTCCAAATTAATTTCTTTCTTTTTTTTTTTTTTTTTCTGGTTTTTCGAGACAGGGTTTCTCTGTGTAGCTTTGCGCCTTTCCTGGGACTCACTTGGTAGCCCAGGCTGGCCTCGAACTCACAGAGATCCGCCTGGCTCTGCCTCCCGAGTGCTGGGATTAAAGGCGTGCGCCACCACCGCCCGGCCTAAATTAATTTCTTAATTATCTCTTCATACTGGATCATACTCAGGAGCAAACCAAAACTTCACAGAGCACACACAGCCCATTTAAAAATGATAAACTCATTAGGTTTCCTTCTGACTGTGTAGGCTACTCAACTTCTCAATTGAGTTTGTGTGTGATCTTGAGAGCTTATCTTTTGTTTTTCTATAGCAGAAGCAGATCCAGCAGAACCATGACAACCTGCTCTGTGTGGCCTTCTTACTGTGAGAGAGTAAAGGTAGCTTCAGGTGTCTTCCCAAAATATGAAGGATATTGTGGGAAGAAGACTGGCCAGTGGAGAGGAAATGAAAGAGAATCCAAGTCAAAATAGCAGTACCAATAGAGGCAGGCACACTTGGTTGTCTCCTACAGAGAGCTCAAAGTCAGTCAGTCTCTGGAAATGGAAATGAGTAGGATCACATAGGTCTTGCCTGTGTTCCCTCCATTAAGTTTGCTAATCATTTTTTGCAGTTTACTGGTAAATCACCTCTAAATCTAAAAGAGTATATTAGTCCTAACCCATAACATCCGTTTGCCTTGTGAGAGGAAATGAAAATTACTGATATGTGTAACATGCTAATATGGGATGATAATAATAATAATCACATTCAGGGAAAACTTAGGAATTCTGTTTTTGAAGTACCAGGTCAAAAAAAAAAGAAAGAAAAAGAAAAAATTAAGGGAGGAAATAATATAGCATGTTACATTTGTGAGACTGGTTATTTGGGTCCATGTATGTATCTATGTATGTATGTATGTGTTATGTGAGGGGTGGTCATGAGAGAAGAGATAAAAGTTTTAAGTAAAGGTCACATCACAGAAAGCTTTGGACACAATTCTTTTGTTGGTAAAGTGGCATTAAAAATATCTCAATTTCAGAATATCCCAGTTGAATTATAGGGACATCCAGTAAATGAGTCCTGAATCAGAGCTAGGAATGTGAGATTTGTTACCTTACAGACTTTAGGAAAGCTGTGGGCAGTAGAATAAAAGATCTGTAACAGTCAATAAAAAAAAATGCACACACAGGAAATGCTGCAGTACACTGTTCCTGGGGGAGATACAAAGCAAGTGTCTGTTCTGTCCAAACTGAGAACCAATGACAGACCGACATCACAGTCCACACAGTTCCACCTTGGTGAACTTAGTGCCTTTATTGGTTTACTTCCAAGAAGAAGAATGACTTAAAGGCAGGTACATCACTGAAAGCCCAACCCAGCGTGGGCAAACCCTTAAGAAAGCTGAAACCTGCTGTGGATATCTGTATGCTGTGAATGTGTTGCTCTGATTGGTTAATAAATAAAGTGCTGATTGGCCAGTAGCCCGGCAGGAAGTATAGGCGGGACAAAGAGAGAGGAGAATTCTGGGAAGTGGAAGGCTGAGTCAGGAGACACTGCCGGCCGCTGTCGCCATGAGAAGTAAGATGTAAAATACCAGTAAGCCAAAAGCCATGTAGCAACTTATAGATTAATAGAAAGGGGCTAATTTAAAATATAAGAACTAGATAGCAAGAAGCTTGAGCCATTAGGTCAAACAGTTTAAATAATATAAGCATCTGTGTGTTTATTTGGGTCTGAATAGCTGCGGGCCCTGGTGGGACTGTAGATAACTTCTACTACAGGAACCTTGAAGGAAAATGAGTTGTAGGCTACCCTGGTCTACTTAGCCAGACTGTGTCTTAATCTTTTTTTTTTTCTTTTTTCTTTCTTTCTTTCTTTTTTTTTTTTTTGATGGAGCTTACCTTCATTGGAGAGGTTTTTACAATTCAAGAGAAAGGCTTATTATTATATCCAGACATAACAGTAGAAAATTAAAAATTAATCTCTTTTTATTGGGACAACTGCATACTTCTTTCTTTTCTAGAAATGGCAAAAAGTCTTTTGACTCCGTCTCTGTCTGCAAGGATGAAGCTGTTACAAACGGGAGTGTCGCTTTATAATACTTCTCATGGCTTCCACGAGGAGGAAGTGAAAAAGATCCTGGAGCAGTTTCCTGGTGGATCCATTGACCTTCAGAAGAAACAGAATGGCATTGGCATTCTCACTCTGAACAACCCCAATAAAATGAATGCCTTCTCAGGTATGAGAGGTCTGCCTTCTCTAGCTAAAGAATGACACTAAGTCATAGCCTGCTGTCATAGTTTTTCTTGCCTTTTCCTGGTGGAAGAATTCTTGAGAGTCTCGGTATTCCTTATAGAATATATATACACAGAAACAATTTTCTATAAAGTGAACCAGAACTATTTTTGTAATTATGCATATGTTGATTTTTTTTTAAATCGTGAGTATAAATCTTGATAAAAATGAATTCATGTGTAGTGTTAAATATTCTAAGCAGTCACTATTTAGAAAGCAAAATCAAATAGAGCTGCCTTCCCATTCCTGATGCCATGCCTTCCTCATCATGGAATGCACCCTTGTTCTGATGTCATACCTTCTTCCCTATGATAGGCTCCCAATACCTTACCTTCCTCACCATGATGGAATGCACCCTTGTTCTGATGTTATACCCTCCTTGCCCTGATGGCATGTACTCTTGTAAAGTGTGAGCTGGAATAAAGCCTTCTTTCTTTAATTTGTTTCTTGTCGGGAATTTTGACATTACAGTGAGAAAAGCAACTCTCACAGATTGCATACAGTCACTCTATGGATTTCTGTAAAGTACTTTTTAATGTCATAAATGAAGATGAAAATTTCCCCAACAAGAAATCCTTGTGGAATTAGATTTATTTTATTGTATGTTATTTGGCTAGTTTAGAAACTAAATTTTGATTAGGCAGTTTAACATTTTGATTCTGTGTATATCAAACATAAATGTTTCAAAAATATTTTCACTAAAAATAACTCCTATAAGAAGTCACATGTGAGATTTTTTTCCCCTTTTTGTTTTTATAGTATGTTTTTGAAATCTGTTACTACATTTAGTGTATATCTCAGTTGACCACCCACTTTCAAGTGTTCAAAATTTGCATGTAATTAATGGTAGTAGCTCCATATATTCAATTATGTAGGAGAATATTAGTTTGATGCATAATATGCAAAACAATTAAAGCAGAGATGTTTTGAGTCTTGGTGTTTTGTTAGCTTGGATGGGGAGATGAGTGAACTGCTGCCATGCCTTTTCTTAAAAACAGTCCAGTCAGATACTCTACGGCCCATTATTGTGTAAGGTCTTCTCCAGCTCTTAAGGTTTAGTGCACTAAGTCAAAAGAGTGAGTTTAAAATTAACTAGTACTATAGTTTGTTGTTTTATATTCATGGCCACTATTATTGTTTTGGCACTTAAATGTCATGCATGATTGAAGATGCATATTTGTCTGTTTTGATTTATTTTTACATTAAATGTGTGGATCTTTGGTTTCTCCCAAACTATAAATAATTGTCATGTAATAATATTTTTCAAGCACTCAGGATATTCTTAAGAAGTTTCCATTTTCAGTAGATCATACTTAGAAAGGTTGATTTCATTAGTTATCTGTGAATTTATAACATTGATCTAACATTTACTGCAGAACCTCATCACCGCTGGTTACTTTAAAAATGGCAGAGTAGTGATTATTGACCTTGTGGGATTTTTTTTTTTTCCAAAAATAAGTCTGTATATTTTAATGGGATCTGGGTAGTAAGGCTTGGAAACAGTAGATTCTCTGGAAGTTCCGACCTTCAGTTATGATCTTTACTTTGGCTTCTAATTCCATTTACCTAGGAAAGTAAAATTAAGCATATTGAGGACATGACCTTGGAAGATAACCAAAGATGTGCATAGATACAAATTATTCAATAGAACTTCACGAAACGTTTTCTGCTGTTTCCGATTTTAAATTTATTGTTAAAGGACGCTTGCATAGGATTTTGTAATCATATCACCATAACTATCTAATATATAAATCATTGATTTGACTGCTGGTCGACCTGTGAAGCACTTTCATAGTGTGCCCTCAGGCATGTCAGTTTGTCAACTATGTCATTAATTTATTACATATTTATTAGCCCTTTCCAGACCGAACTAAAATCTTGTTAGTCTTGCTGGGAAGAGAGTTAGACTCTCACTTTGCCCTATATTTTTTATAGACTGTATGTCATAAAATATCAGTTATCTATGCTCATAAAACTTGTTGAGCTGCTATGTTTACCATAAGGAGTAATTTTTCCTTATCACTGTATCCAATATTGTATATCCCAACTTTTCTATGTCTAGGACCTGTATGGTACATTCTTATTTTTCTTTCCAAATAAATTTGTCCAATTTCTTAAGATACATAGATTAATGAATTTAAAATTTTAAGGTAGGGGCTGTTTTATATACCTTGCTTGTATATTGCATTGTATAGCACAGTAGGCATTTGGTAGCTATACAGTCAATATTTGTAAAGTGTATGTCCTAGTGGTCTTGCTTGGCACTTTACTATTTCTGGTTTTATCAGTCTATTACATGTGTTCATGTTTTACTCTCTCATCTGGTAGGTGTCATGATGCTACAACTTTTGGAAAGGGTAATTGAATTGGAAAATTGGACAGAAGGGAAAGGCCTCATTGTCCATGGGGCAAAAAATACTTTTTGCTCAGGATCTGATCTGAATGCTGTGAAAGCACTCTCCACTCCAGAGGCAAGTATGTGGGCTGTGCACCGAGGTTGCTCCCGTCAGACACGGCTGAAAAAGTCGTATTTTAACCTGGGTGGTGGTTGCTATAATTCATTCGTACTCCTTAATAGCCTTCAAACAATGGTTTTTGTTTTGTTTATTTTTAATGAGAAATTATAAAGATTTATAAGTGGAATAATACAGAAAAACAAATAAATGTTAAGGTCTTACCTACAGGGTATCTATAAAAGACATTTTGGTTGACATGCTGGAATGACTCATCCTTGTGGTCCAAGAGGAGGACTCTTGGTTGTGCTGGTGTTTTTGGAGAATGAGTGTCTCTTGTCTTCAGTGTTGATCCTGATGCTCTTCTCCCCCTCCAGTAATGCCCCTGGGTCTCTTTCTTTTCTAATTTGATTGACTATTTTTAAAGAAAAAAAATTTAAATTTTAGAATAATTTTAAGATTGTGAAAAAGTTGGAAGACTAGTATAGAGTCCTCCATATGTGTACCCTATGCCCTTTGTTTTAGCTATTACTTTGATCTAAAGATTCATCAAAAATGTATGTACCAATGAATGAATCAGCATATGAATCTCTGCTCTGGGATCTCATATGTGGAATCTCAAATAGTGAGATTGAAGCATGGAGGAAAATAGTGGTTGACAGTAGTGAGGAGGGAATAGGGAAAGGAGAGCTTCTATTACCCAGGTAAATTCGTGCTAGAAATTAGTTCTCTAGCATAGTGTCTATAATGAGAGTATATCCATAAACTTTCCTAAGATGGTGGATCTTATGTTGAATGTTTTTACACACACGCTCCACACTGATAATAAAGGGGATGGGAGAAAAATACTAGAAATGATGGGTGTATCTGCAGCGTGAATGGGTGCTGATAGTTGAATTGGTGATTATCTCAAGTTGTGCACATTAGATATGTACTTGCTTTTACTTGTCAGAGTAGTGTAAAAGAGAAGAGAGAAAAGGAATTCCATAAATTATTGGTATTGGTAGTTCTAGTGTGTCCTTTTCTGCTTTGGAGTCCTATTTAGGAGTCATCATGATTCCTTAGATCTCCCATCTGTGAAAGTTCCTCAAATTTTGTGCGTGTGTGTGTGTGTGTGTGTGTGTGTGTGTGTGTGTGTACAGTCTTACTCTAGCTCAGACTTTCTTAGAGCTCATTATGTACATTTTGTATTCTTGACTGGATTCAAAGTCCCTGAAATCCTTCCACCCCAGCCTTCTGAGAGCTCGGCTGATAGTCATGAGCCACTATACCAACTTCTTTGTGGGTAATATTCAGAGTGACAATAGCATTTGTCACGTATAGGGTATATTTATCACATGATTATTTTAAAATTGACAAGTAGAAGTGGTGTATATAAAATTCCTGAGCCATTTTTTTTCCAGATAGTCTGTATTCTTCTGCACCTGAGAAGTAATTGTGTTTGTGTAAACATGAAATTTGCAATCTTGGAGCCTAGCAATCTCAGGCACTTCACAGTTGGATGTACGAATACATCTAACACTTGCAGCTGAGACAATGAGACCTACTGTGATCTCACATTGTGAATGTGTTTTCTCTCAGTGAAGCTCTTCTGTGTCCAGCATGCTGAGTGTTTGTGTTACAGATGTGTCAGCAGCATCTGTATATTTGGTGAATTTGCCTTCTGGGAATGATGAAGTAACTGAAATATATGACAGTTTAGTAAGTGGATTACATTGTCCTCTAAATTTAATAAAACGCTTTAGTATGATTATTAAATGACTTGTCTTTAAAGGGTAGTTATGTTGATGTTTTGCCACTGTAATTTTTCAATTAAAAAGTCTGAAGAAAATTTCCAAATGTCCATAGAAACAGACAAATCCAGTGAAACCTTCACATACCCATGACAGTGCCAACATTGGCAATATTGTGTTCCTAAGCTGTTTCCCTACGTTTTCCTTTCATGTGTGACTGATCCCTTAAGAAGCTGACTTCTCTTGGGGTCTTTGGTTTCCTGATGAGGAAAGGAACTCCAGTTGCCCCTGTTACACAGTTGGTTCTTAATCGAAGACGTGGAAGCCAGGAGATGGATGAATGTGACACAGGGTTAGCCCTGAAGAGTTAGGTAAAGGAGGATAGCAAAAGGTAGAAAAAAGGGTGGAAATATTACTCAATTACAAGAGCGAGGTTTTATGCCATGAATGTTCTGGAGACCCTAAGAAGTCTCCTTTTAGAAGTAAGAAGGAGCTGGGCGGTGGTGGCTCACACCTTTAATCCCAGCACTCGGGAGGCAGAGCCAGGTGGATCTTTGTGATTTCGAGGCCAGCCTGGTCTACAGAGCAAGATCCAGGAAAAGGCGCAAAGCTACACAGAGAAACCCTGTCTCAAAAAACAAAACAAAACAAAAAAAGAAGTAAGAAGGAATCAAAGTCCACAGTGGTAAACTTGAGTGTACAGGGAAATACAGAATTGCTTACTTTACAGCAGTGGGTGTAAAGAGTCAAGGAAAGGTTTGGTGCTTAGAAAGCTTCAGAGTCTTCACCTAGCTTGAAGATACTGTCCTCCTTCATCCCTGACCTCTTTTGTTACTCTACTGACAATGTATTGCTTGGGTCTTCGTTGCTTAAATGTCTGCTGCGACTCCCCCCCCCCCCCCCAATTTCTGTCTAACTGCTTAGGGCTTGTTGCTACTCTTGTACAATTTCATTTTAGCCATAATGATATATAGAAAAATTACTTATTTTCCAAATATCTTTCAGTGTATTTGGAAGAAGTTCATCAATCCATAAAGCTAGTTCTTATGGTCATAGAATAAGATGCTTTGCAGATGGGAGTTTTTGTACTCAAGATGGTTGCAAGTGCATAGTGCGATGCTCATGGTTTCTTTGTGCACATTGAGTTCTGCACATGCTTTGTCACGGTTGTTATTGGGAAGAGCTAAAAAGGTGAACTTGTATCCCAGGGTACAGACAAAGGAAACATCTGTGGCGGCTCTCCACGCCTTTGTCCAGTACTTCCCAGCTGCCTATACCCAAACATTGGCAGGTTGGTCTTTTCCATGATTATTTCCTCCTGGTAATGTTTTGTTTTTTGCTCTCCCTCCCCCCCACCCCCCTCCCCATTCCTTCCTTTCATCCTTTTTAAATTTTGTTTTATGTGTATGGGTGTTTTATCTGCATGTATGCCTATGCATCACCTGCCTGTCCAGGGAGGACAGAACAGGGTATTTGATCTCCTGGAATGGGAGTTACAGATGTGGTGAGCTACAGTGTGGGTGCTGGAAATTGAACCCTGGTCCCTAGAGGAATAGCCCATGTTCTTAACTGCTGAGTCATGCCTCTAGCCCCTTGACTTCTCTTCCTCCTTCAACTCAGGGAAATAAATGAGTGTTTGACTATGTAGCTTTGGGTGATGACTTAATAATAATTCTTCTTCCGTTCCCTCCTCCTGTTCTATCTACTTCCTCATTTTTTGTATAGACCAGGCTGGCCTGAAACTCAGAGATTCTCCTGCCTCTGCCTCCCAAGTGTTGAGATTAAGATGTGTGCTCCCATGCTTGGCCAAATTAAACCTTATCCCTGGGTCTTTGGGGCCAGTTTTAAATTCTGCTTTATGATGTATTATGGTCAGAACACACTCATTCCATTACAGAATTGCCATTAGTATTGGTAGTATGCTGTCAGCCTCAAGGAAGGTATCACACAGCCTAGCATTTTCTGCCACCACCACATCTTTGCACTACAGTGCAGATGGATTGTTTCTTCATTGGTGTTCTGCTCAGTTAGTTCAAGCATTAAAAAGCAACAGTATACAGTACCTTAAGGGTTGTTCTTCCAAGATTGTTGAGGACTTCATTGTTACATTCCTTAGCCCCCATCCTGTAGAGGCAATGTGTCAAATAATGAATTCAAACACACAGTTTACAAAACAGTTTATAAGTACTGTAGTTAAGGTGCAGGAATTAAAAAAAAAAAAGTACTGTGAAACACAAAAGAGGAAACTATTGTAGCATTTGGAAAGTTGTGATGGAATCACATTATTTGACCCAGGGATTTCTTGAAATAGAACAAGAACATGCTGCTACAGCTATGGATTGATGGGCTGGTGTGAACAAAATACAGAACATGTGTGTGTGTGTGTTATATGTGTTATATGTTATATATAATATATAATACTAGGTATATGATATTTAGAGGGTTGCCAGATATTTTGGTATGTTGTGGCTGAAGTTAAGATTCTTAGTTGAAGGGTATGGAGTTAATAATGTCAGTAATGTACTTTAGGATTATGTGGGATTTGGTTTTTCCAAGATCTTAGACTTTATTCTGCTGCTGATAGGAAAGCGCTATCCTACAGGAAGATTTTTACCAAGCAGCAGGATGGAAAGTATATCTAAGAAAAATAAATTAAATACAGAAATTCTGATTAGGAAGTAAAGCTGGTTTTTGTTTTTTTTGTTTTTGTTTTTTTTTTAAACTAATCAACCCATGAACTGATAAACAGGTCTAGATTAGCTCAGTTGGAATAAAACCAGAAAAAAGAAAGTAAATATTGGGAATATTAAAGAGGAGGAACTAAAAAGATACACTTAAGTCCTGATAATGAGGATTTTGTAAACTAGAGAAATTAGTGGCAACAGCAACATTCCGAGCCTGCTGATCATTACTAACTTTTCTAGTAACTAAGTAGCCTGTACAGAATGTACAGATTTCTACCTTTCCTGCCATCCTGTAAATCAGCCAGAATTCCTGTTTGTGTTCCTGATTCCTCTGCGTGAGAACACTGAACTCATAGTCATGATTTGCTCCTGTGCACGCTCTTCCTAAGTGGTGGCACTAGAACTCACACTGCCTGTTTACTCCTGGGAGTTATGAGTGCTGAGTTTGAGGTCCTATTAGCAATGCCAGAGAAGTACAGGAAGTGGAAATATCTAGTAGGTTCTAATGCTTCACACAAAACCAACAGTGGGAGTGGCTTAAACTTTCAAAGAAAAGAGTTCAAATAAAGAAGAGAGAGAGAAAGCTATGGGGTGGGTTTGGGAGAGTACTTGCCTTTAGGGGATTGGCTGAGTGGGAAGAATCAAGGGGAAAACTGGAGAAGAGCAGTCAAAGCAACAGACAAACAATCAGGAGTGAAAACTTCTAGAAAGAGAGGACCTGAGTGAGGAAGTGGTGTCAAGTTGAAGAGCAGATGATAGAGAATAAGGACAAGTCATTTAATTTGACAAATAGGGTATTACAATGTTTGGGGACAAGGCTGAAAGTCAGATTATACTGGATTGAAGAAGGTATGGCTCTTATGAGAAAATATATAGTTTGTAAAAAAAAAAAATCTAGGAATCACAGCCTTGGTGTGCAAAATCCCAGAGCTCATCATAACTCCTTTCTTTTACACATGGCTTCCTGGAGGTAGCAGGTGGGGAGTCACGCTCAGGTTTCTCCCAGGTTACCGTGAGTGGCGCTTGACTCTGTTCTAGGAAGCTGTAATGGTCAGTCTTGGTTGTCAACTTGATGGGATTGAAGAGTCACTATGGAAATAAACCTTGGGGCATTCTTGTGGAGGGCTTTTCCAGATTAGGTTAATTGAGATGGGAAGAACACCCTAAATGTGGGTGACACTATTCCATAGGCTGGGGTCCTGGTCTGAATGAAAAGTAAGGAAGCTAAGCAACACATTCACCCCTGCCTGCTGCCCGAGGATGCAGTCCTCCTAGCAGCCCCGTGGTCCTGCTGCCATGCCTGCCTCGCCATGATGGACTAGATCTCAAACTAGGATGCCAAGTCGGCCCTGTCTTCCTCAAACCCCTGTTTTAGAACTTTTGCCACATCAGTGAGAACAGCAGTTCAGGCCACCGTCTGACTCGCCTTGTGCAATGCTGAGCTCCAGCTCTGGGAGAGCAACACACACAGTATCATTTTCCGTTCAGCCTCACAGAGTGTGAAATGAAAACTTTGATTTTCAAACAGTTTGGCTTTGTTTCTTTTCAAACTCTGAATTTTAAATGTATTTCTTATGTAATATACTCATTTTTGTGTTTTTTTGTTTAATTTAAAGAATGGAATGGCCTTATCTATGTTCATGCAGAACACCTTAACAAGATTTATGAGGTAATGTATCTTTCTTTTAAAAATAGGATTTTTAAAATACCAGAATTAATAATTTATTATTCCATTATTTGTACATTTAAAAAAGTTAGCCAAGCTTCAAACTGTGTCTGCTATAATGATGGACTATTTCTTTGTGCCATAGAGAACAGTCATTAGAGTGAAATGTTAGTGAGGTGTGAACAGTGTTGTAAATCAGGAGAAAGAGGAAAGTAATTTAAGAAACAGTGCCCACATAACCAGCTACCACAAGGAACAGCTGTAGGGACAGTCAGATACTGACACCAGACAGAGAAAGGATGTTGATGAGGAGGTGACATGCAGAGATTCCTCCAGGATGGAGAGCGGTAGAAATGGAGCGAGGTGGACTGCGTCCAGATGAGAGAAAACTAGATTGGCAAATACTTTTACAGCTATCTGACAAAAATGGGAGTACTTTGTATCTAGATAAAGGAAAAGGGAAGAAAAAAAATCTGCATTTCAGATTGTAGATTTTGACATGCTTTGAATCCCTGATTTTCTTGTAAATATAAGCAGTTTAAAATGATGAAAACTAAGAAAATCATATTTAAGCATGCTTATTAATTAGACATTTCTGTATTTTTGGTCCTCATCTGAGAGTCTAGAAAAAATAATAGAGATATAACATTACTGTTTTAAATACCATTGCCTTAACTGTTTCTCTTACCACATCGTTCTTGACTTTTTTTTTCTAGTTTAAAACTTTTTTTATTTTAGATTATTTTACTTTATATGTCTGAATGTTTTGCCTGGGTGTCTGTATTGTGCACCACATGTGTGTCTAGTGCCTTCAGAGATCAGAGGAAGGCATCAGATCCTCTGAGCTGGAGTTGTGGATGATTATTAGCTGCTGTATGGGGGCTGGGAGTTGAACCTGGGTCCTCTGCAAAAGCAACAAGCACTCTAACCCACTGAGCCATTGGCCCCTTTTTCTAGATTTTTTAATTGTAATTTTTATTAATTTATGAGGCAGGGTATTATGTAGCCCAGTTTGGCCACACACACACAAACTTACTATTAGTCAAGGCCAGCCTTAAACTCCTGATTCCCTTGCTTCCATCTTCTGAAGTCTGGATTATAGGTGTCTAACACTACATCTGGCTAAAAAGGTTTTCTCGTTTAAGTGATCCTTTCTATTTGGAAGTAGGGCTTATTAGGAAATATTTAGTCACATTAGACCAATAGCTTTACATTTTGGTTAGAACCTATAAAAAATGAATACTTTGAAAACATTTTAGATCTATCTGATAGAATTCTCACACTGTTGTGACATGATTTATTTTTATTTAATTTTTTTTTTTTTTTTAAGATAAGGTCTCACTATATATCCCTGGCTGTGCAGGGAGTAGACCAGACTGGCCTTTTCACTCTTAGAGATCCACTTGTCTCTGCCTCTCAAGTGCTGGGATTGAAGGTGTTTACCAATGTCCCCCACACATTCTTTATAAGCAGAAACAGTAAGATTTACTTTAAACACTAAATAATACTTATATATACGAGCAGTCTATGGCCGTTTAAGTAGCAATGGTAAGTCTTTTGGTGGGAATCTTAAATACTTGATTTTGTAGCTCTGTGTTTCAGACCAGGTTATCTCTTCAGATATGGCCATAATCCCCGTACCCTGACTGTAGTGCAGACAGTTTCACCGTGACTGTGCTGGATTGATAGCGTAGAGAGTCCCTGTGCTAAAGGTGTATCATAGGGTCCGTGTTTAGAAGACAGTTACAGTTTGTACCACCACTGAAGCAGGCAGTGGTTCAGGTAGGTGGTTTGCTAACCCTTGGTAGCACAAGTGTGAGCTGCCATGTGCTCGGCCGTATGCCACTTTACTTCTGATGGTGCACAGGTTCAAGGATTCATTACCCTTGATGGCTCTTGTTATTAACACTGCGAAATGTTGAAGACCTTAACATGATGTATAGAAATGAACCCTAAGGTTAGATTTATTCACATCCATTTTCCTTTAATATACAGACTACCGTTAATAAGCGTTGCTCTGGTTCAAGGCTGGGCAATGGGTGGAGGAGCAGAATTTACTACAGCATGTGATTTCAGGTAAGATAAAAATTGTTGCAGGC
Source organism: Peromyscus eremicus (assembly GCF_949786415.1). Lineage (NCBI taxonomy): Eukaryota > Metazoa > Chordata > Mammalia > Rodentia > Cricetidae > Peromyscus > Peromyscus eremicus. The sequence continues at coordinate 27,626,715 of NC_081424.1, read as the reverse complement.
TGTATGTATATGTACCATGTATAGACAGTACCTGCAGAGGCCAGCAGAGGCTATTCGATCCCCTGGAAGTGGAGTTGTAAGCCACCATGTGAGTGTTTAGGACCAAACCTGGATCCTCTGCAAGAACAGTCAGTACTCTTAACTGCTGGGCCGTTTCTCCAGGTTTAATGTTTTATTTAAACAGCAAAAATATATAAATGAATAGGTAAATAAATAAAGCAAGCTCGCTTCCTGCGGGGGAGATTGTTGCAGGCATAAACACAGTTAGCACATGCTTGAATATAATTTTGCCTTAATTTCAATATTTCATATATTCTTAAACAAGATAATCAGTATTTCCTGTCGTCATTAAAGTAGATAATTTTTTAGTTTAGTACAGTTACTGTTGTTTAATTATGCATTTTTAAAAAGCAACAAAACAGTGACTTAATAAATCAAATTCATACTAGAAAGTCAAGGAAATATATGAAAGTCTAAAATCCAAGAGAATTATTCAGAAGGAGTTAACAACTGAAGAACATAAGAAAAACAGAAGAAAATGGACACAAAGTCTCCCCTGTGCCTGTCTTCAAGAAAGAGATTTCCTGAAACCCGTTTCTTTCTGAGATCCATGTCTCCACCATCTATGATCCACAGCAGCTTTATAAATGAGAGAACAAAGTTGCAGGAAATTCTAGGAGCTGGTAGTTCTTCCCCCTTAGAATGATCTCCAGCTTTTGGTAGCTGTGTGATTACAGAGGCCATAAAAATCTGCTGCTTTGCACAGGCTTGAGGCTGCCTTCTTAGTACTGTCCCAAGGAACCACTCTGAGGAAACCTCTGTATTCTGTTGTAAGCTTATTCTGAGATCCATAAACCTGGAGTAAGACAGTATCACATTGAGCTCTTGTGTATTGACAGCTTTGAGAAGTCCCTGGAGCTTTGACTATGTCATAGCAAAGAACTGTGTTTGCAAGAAAGTTAGATGCTTTATTTTTAAAAATATACTTGATCCTTTTAAGTGTTCAAAAAATGGTGTGTGTATTGTAACTGGAGCTCCAGTGAGAGGCAGCAAGGAGCCTGAGCGCTGGTACCACGACTATTGATCTTCACTTTGTGTTCCACTTACTCTGTCTGACTTGAGGAAGCAACTGTTACAACTTTTATGTCTCCCTTAAATATTTAGATACATCTCAATGAGGTCGCGAATATATAGATTATAGCATAATGTTCATCCTTAATGTACACAAATTATTATTTTGAGTCTTAAAATTATATAAGATTACCACTTTTTTTTTTTTTTTTTTAACGGAAATGTCAATAAAATAATGATCTGTCATACTTGAAAACTATTTTCTTTGTTTGGCATACTTTCTGCCGTAGGGCTAATCTTGATTTCATTTTACATTTTTTTAAAGTACTTCATAGCAATATGGTTTACATATTGAATAACGCTTATTAAATGATTTCATATATTAAACATAAGACAATTTTAGCTTTTAAAACCCTGCCCACAGAATTAAATTTTTAAAAATCGCTTTTTAAAAAGGATTTTTTTTCTTTTGTATGAATGTTTTTCTTACTTGTATGAGTACCTGTGCCCACAGAGGTCAAAAGAGGGCATCAGATCCCCTGGAACTGGAGTTAAGACAGTTCTGGGCTGTGATGGGCTGCTGGGAATAGAACTTGTGTTCTCATTAAGTGCTCCTAACTGCTGAGCCATTCTCCAGCTCCTGAAAATCATTTTCTCTGATTGTGTTCATTCTTTTCTACTCACGATGTACACTTCATCCTTCAAAATCTTGGCATGTACATTAAGAGAAAAGTTTCAGTTAAATTTTGGCCCTTCTGCTCTGATAAATAGCATTCTGAATATTTCAATGTTACATTGATCAGAGTTATAAAGGTTTTTGAAATATCTTATATTCAAATATAAATTACATGTAGCCAGAAGCACCCATCTTAATTGTGCGGTATAAAGGAATTTTGATGATGCATATACCCATGTAACCACCACAATTAAGATGTGGACCATTTTTCTTTTCCTTATACACTTGTGAATAATGCTGCAATAGGCATGAGTATGCAGGTGTCTCTGCTGTACGTTGACTTCTATCCCAGAGGTGTATCCACAGGAATGATGCATACAACTGGATCATGTGGTAGATCTCTTTCTAGTTTCTGGAAGAATCTTTGTGGATTTCCATAGTGGCTGTACTGGTTGCTATCTCACCAACTGTGTAGACAGTTTCTTCTTTCTGCATCCTCGTCGGCATTTGTCCCTTTTCTGTGACTTGATGAGAGCTGTTCTGACCAGGGTGAGATGGAGGCTCCATGTAGTTTGGATTTGCATTTTTCTAGCAGGTAAAGAAAGTTGAATATATTCTTTTATGTGCTTTTTGGCCATTTATAGTTATTTTGAAAATTGTCTGTTGTTTGGTTCATTGAGTGGTTGAATTATTTATTTAAGGAAGTATAATTTTGAGTTCTGTGTATGTTTTGGATTGCCAGTCTCCTGTCAGATGGATGAATAGCTGGAGGAGATTTTACTCTGTTCTGTGGATTGCTTTTTCATCCTGACAGCTTCATCCTTTGCATTACCGAGCTTTTGTATTTAATGCAGTCCTGCCCATCAGGTTTTGCTATTTCCCAGACCACTGATGTTCTATGCAGAAGAGCATTGGCTGTCCCTGTATCTTGAAGTGTTTTTCCTTAGGAGTTTCAGTCTCAGGTCTTAAATTAAGGTCTTTGATTCATCTTCAATTAATTTTTGAGCAAAGTAAGAGATGGTATCTACTTTTCCTCCTCTACCTGGGAGGGAGGGTTGCCAGGGATGAAATGAAGACTTTGTCCTATTTCTGTTTGTCTGATGTTTCAGCATGCTTCCTAGCTGGAGCATCCTAGCTGGAGCATCCGCTCCGCTGATTGCCAGCGCCTGCTTTCTCTATTTCCTCAGTCCTCCTGTCCTCTTCACTTTGCGCATTCAGAGTCCCAAATGTGAAACCTGATTCACCGTCATCCCATGTCTTGCTTTCTTCTTAGTAGCATCGCAACACTGAGTCTTGTTGTTGTTACTTGAGATAGGATCTTTCTGTGTAGGCAAGTGCCTCTGAACTGGGATTCCTTCCACCTTATCCTCCCAAGTGTTGGGATTACAGGATTGTATCTCTCCACACTTGGTTTTCAATGAGCAGAAATTTGTAGTTTTTAAAGTATTTTTAGATTTTCATTTTAAAATATTTACAGCTGTCTGAAAACTTTTAGTCAGACTCCTAGGATGATAGTAACAGATAGCCAGGGTATAATTACAGATCAAGAAATTCAGAGATGCAATACTTCTAACTAATCTGTGGATGTTATTCAGTTTTTCTCTATTATTTACCATTTTAATATCCCTTTTTCTCGTCTGGGATCCAATCAAGAATCTATTTTGTCTGATATAGATATAGTCACCCCTGCCTTTTTCTGCTATCTTTTCTGGCCTTTTATGTATACCTGCTGTATAACTGAGCATAGGTTATTGTACGTCACATGAATTAGGATCATACTTCTTTTTTGGTAGTCTGAGGTACTGAATTCATGGACACATTGGGCAATCCACCTACCATTGAGCTACATCCCTTGCCTTTTTTATATTTTTAATTTTGAGATGGGGTCTTACCAAGTCACCTAGGGAAGTGTTGAAGTTGTTGTTCCTACTTCTGCCTCAGTTTCTTAAATTGGGATTAGTGATCTGCACACCAGGCTAGACTAGGGACATACTCTTTTTATTCTGCCTTTAAATTAGTGGATTTGTACTATTTTACACTCATTGTTACTGACATACTGATTTCTCAGTCTGTCATGTTTGTTAAAAAAAAAGTTATTTTTATTTGCATTAGTGTTTTGCCTACATGTATATATGTGTACCTTATGGTGTTCTCAAGAGGGCAAAAGAGGGTATTGGATCCCCTGGAACTAGAGTTATTGACGATTGTAAGCCATTATTCAGTGCTGGGAACTGAGCCTGGGTCCCTTCCAAAAGCGGAAGCTGCTCTTAAGCCCACTGAACTATCTCTCCTGCCCTTGCAGTCTATCATCTTAATATTGTTTCTAATGACTGGATTCTGCATGTTCTTTCTTACTCTTTTCTTGCCTCATTGTAGATAGTGTAATTACATTTTACTTCTATTGACTACACACACACACACACACACACACACACACACACACACAGTGAGAGAGAGAGAGAGGAGATAAAGACAGAGACAGAGACAAAGAAACTAGTTTCCTTTAGTTTTGAATTAACAGTATGCATCTTAAAGTGGTCATAGCCCTCCATCAAATAATGAACTCTTTCATGTAAGTTGTTAGGATATTACATTATACATCATCTTTTTCTTGTATCCTGTTCTTTGGGTCTATTAATGTTTATTTTGCTTCTATGCATTGTAATGGCATGATTACTATGCTGTTTTTGTTTATTTGCTTTAGTCAATTATCATTTAAATAAATACATATAGTGAAAGTAAATTGCCATGCTAATTATATTTTCATCAGAAATATTTGGGTACATTATGCTGGGTTTTATTGATTACCAACCTGACAGAATCTAGAATCATTTCAGAGACAAACCACTAGGCATATGCATGAGCGATTACCAAAATTAGGTTGAGGTTGGAAGATCCACCCTAAATGTGGGCAGCACGGTTTCATGGGCTGGGGTTCTGGACTGTATTAAAAAAGGAATGAATGTGGAGCACCAGGACATATAGCTTTCTATAAGTGTGCATGCAGTGTGTAGAACTGCCCTCCCACTCCTGATGTTTTATGATAGACTGCACCCTCCCATTCCCAGTACCTTACCTTCCTCACCATGATGGGATGCACCCTCCCGTTCCTGATGGCAGACCTTCCTTGTCATGATGGAGTGTACCCTCATAAACTGAGCCGGAATAAAGCCTACCTTCCTTAATTTGTTTCTTGTCAGGGATTTTGACATCTCAATGAAAAACTATCACAGATTGCACACAGTCACTCTATGGATTTCTGTAAAGTATTCTTTAATGTCATAAATAAAGATGAAAATTCCCCTAACAAGGAATTTTTATGACATTAAAATTGTTTATTTTGTTCTGTGTTATTTGGCCAGTTTAGAAAGTAAGTTTTAATAAGACAGTCTATCATTTTCGTTCTATTGATATCAAACAAATCTTGTGTTTCATGGCTGTTACAAAATCAGAACCTAGGAGATCATGACTCAGTCAGAAGTAGGCACCTAGCAACACCTTTGCAGTCCCCTGCTTCCCCTCTGCATCACAGCCTCTCACTTCCATGCAGGGTTAACTTAATACAGGGAATATTATCATGATGTCTTTTATGACTTCCAGTCTTACAAACTAAATGTTCTGTAATAAATGTGTTTTCCCATTTTAACTTCTTATAAATAACATAGATTAATAGAAATGAGAGAGATGAGTCAGCAAACTCATAAGAAAAGTTTTTGTTTTTATTTGATAATTAAGGACTTGTTTCAGTTAACAGTTTTATTTATTACTCAGAAACTTTAAAATTGTTTGGATGTAGGAGACAATTTACCAAGACGTTCTCAATATCTTTGAAAACCAGTATAAGTGAGTGGCTCCATGGATACAGTGGGGAAAAAAAAAAACAGTTCTATCTTAGCACCCTCTGCTGGCAGGACTTCAGACTGCATTAGGTTGCTGCTTTGTTTTGTTCTTTGAGGAAGCAGTCACACTGGCTTTGTGGGGGTGTGAGACTAAATAGGAAATGCTTTCTGTATAAAGTGATACATGCTGGTTTATTTTACCCAGAAATACAAGTATAGAGTATATAATTCAAATATGTAATTATATAAATATAAAATATATTTAAAGAGTTCTAAGCTATGTGCTGACAGGTACTGATATACTTAATTTTCTTCCATAAGAATACAAGTTAAGAATTTATAGATGTTCACTGGAGAAAATAAAAATCCTTTAGTGTTATATCTGGTGGTGTTCTTCAACCATTTGCTAGACTTTTGTATCCATCTCTCATATTAATTTTTTTCTACATAATTTGGAAGTTAGGATTAGAATAAGAAGGAAAATATCAGATAAAACCACCAGAAACTACTTAATCTTTGAGATACTGTGTCATTTTTTTAGATTTAATGCATATTAGAATCTTACTGAATATTTGTTAGGATATTGATGATCATAACTCTCTTATCTCAGATGTACACAATAATGTACCCGAAGCACTTTTAGAACAGCTTCCCAGTAGAAGCATGGTTGTTTGTATGGAAGTCATCTCATCATTAATTGAACATTTTTACACCCATAGATGCCAGGTATAGCCATCTATAAAACACATATGTCTTGTGTTTCTAGAAATTTTTTCTAGTAGTATGTATTTGTTGTTAAAGAATTTACCCATAGCCAATTATAGTATCCCTCCTCCCAAATCAAAATTTTGCATTTTTTGTTATCATACTAAGTTACTTCAATCTGCCAAAGTACTTTTCCCTTAGAGAGAGAAGAGTACTTGGATGAAAATGTCAGTTGCATGAATTCCAAGCAATTAATTACCAGGGAAGTTATGTAAGTTAAAAGGGACAAAAAAATGCATTCTTTAAATAGGAACTTACCTTTTTAGTACAAAGCTATGAAAGCTTTTGGTCATCCACAATCAGAAATATTAAACATAAAGGCCCAGAAGCAAGGACTTTTTCAGTTTTAGATTGTATGCTCTTCTGAATGGCCTGATGAAGTCTGATGTCATTACTCGGTCTGCTCAGAGGTGAACTGTCCCCTTGTCTAGTAAAATGCTGGTGCCTGCTTGTTTTCATTAGTAGCTGTCTAGGTTATCAGAGCGTTTGCCAATGTATCACAGGACTTGTATTCAGGCAATTTTTATTTTACTTAATAATTGCTGTAGAATACAAGCACAATGATATTGGGAATTTGATTAGAGTATACAGTTAAAATTAGTCTATTTTATTAATGGTCTTAATCTTTTAACTGTACTTCATTAAATCAAACTTTCTAGTTAGTAAGTTTAGGGAAAATATATGTTTAGGGAAAATATATATAGTATTTGGTGCTAGGTGTCTTATCTTCTATAGTGAAAGGGGAGATAATGGAAACAATTTTTGTTTAAGCGAAAAAGAAATTGATTCTTCACCATAGAAGTTTGAAAAGTACCATCCTGGATTACTGTGCCCTTTTAAAGTCCACATTTCAAGAGCAGCTGTAGCATTAAAAGTGAGGAGTACTAGAGAGGATTCCCTACTGAATGACCTTTATAACTAGCTCTGGTTACAAGGAAGAAAGAACTCAATACAAGTCATGCTAGTTGATATTTTCTTCAGTGCCTTACCAGGTATCTCTGTGATGAAGGGTTTTAATTGGGTGTCTGCAAACAGCAAAAACTTTCATAGCTTTGTACTAAAAAGGTAAGTTCCCATCTAAAGTATGTATTTTGGCCCCTTTTCACTTACTTAACTTCCCTGGTAATTGCCTGGAATTCATGCAACTGACATTTTTATCTAAGCAGCTCTTCTATCCAGGGGAAAAGTACTTACGCAGATAGAATAACTTAATATGAACAATAACCCTTCTCACCACCTCGCAGTCACCAGCTGTTAATAAATTTAGTGTGTGCATGTGTCAGAGACATTCTCTTAAGCTAAAATTTTCTAGTTCTTTCCAAGAGAAAATGGCCTTAAAATATATATATATATATATACACACACACACTATACACACACACACACACACACACACACACACACACACACACACATATCTCTGAGTTCTCTGAGTTCAAGGCCAGCTGGGTCTACAGAGAGAGTTCCAGGACAGCCAGGGTTACACAGAGAAACACTGACTTGAAAAACCAAAAGATGATGATGATGGTGGTGGTGGGTGATGATGATGATAAAGGCAAAAAGACTGAGGCCTAGGAAAATAACCCAGTTATTAAACTGCTTGCTGTATGAGCATTAGGACCCAAGTTCAATCTCTCGCATGTACATAAACAGTCAGGCCTAGTAGTGCATATTTGTACCATTGCTGGGGTTGTGGATACAATCTCTGCCTACCCCTAGGGCTCACTGGCCAGCCAGTCTAGCCTAATGAGTGAGGTCCAGGTTCTCATGACAAATTGTCTCAAGATGGTTCCTTAGGAATGACACTTGAAGTTGATCTCTGGCATACACAACATCTGCACACATATCTGTGCACTCGCACGCACAGACACATACACACACACAAAACTTTAGTCTAGCCACCTAAGGCATCTACTTTTGACAGTCAAAAACATGTAAGCATTTTAATTATATATAAACTTATGGAAAGGTGGTAAGAATGATACAAGGAATTTCCCATACCATTCATAAAAATCCACTTATTTATTTTTTTTAAACATTGCTTTGATTGGTCTTTCTGCATTGTGTGTGTTTGTGTGTTTATTTCCCTTCTGGACTAAAGGTAAAATAGTCAAAATGTTCAAAAGTTACTTAGAATAGTTTCTTTTTTTTCCCTCTTTGGTGTGATTTTACTTTGAAAGCATATATACATTCAGTGTTTACATGAATTTTTTCTTACCATCCTTACTGAATTTTATGTTTTATTTTGGGAGGGGTGTCTGTGTGTGCACGCTTGTCCACGTGCACACATGTGAGGGACGGAGGGCAGTGTTGAATCTTCCTTTAATCCTCTCCATCTGAGTTTTAGAGATAGGGCCTCTTCTACCACTGTGGCTGGCCAGCAAGGCCCTGGGATCACCCTGTCTTTGTCCTCCAGCCTTGGGGCTGTAGACAGGTGCTGCTATGCCCAGCTTTTTTGGGCTTTGGGGATCCAAACTGAGGTCCTCATGTGTGTTCAGCAAGTACTTTATATAGTAAGCTGTCTCCCAGCCTCCGTGTTTTATGTTTTGAATATGCAGACTGTAATAATGAATAACTCAGTATACTTTTTAGTATTTTTAATACTATCTCATAAGAATACATTCCAGAATGTAGTGAGATTGCATCAAAAGTTAAATGAATAGTAGCAAGTTAGCATTAGTTCTTAACAAATTTTCCTTCAAGAAAAAATACTAGTCATGCATTGTTTGTCCTGTTTCACTTAACCTTTATAATACCACTGCTTTAAAATTTTTAAATATTTGTTGTTAACCTGTATTGCCTAGTTTTATAATCTATAATTTATAAACCTTAAAGACATACATGTCTGTTCTTTTTCTTTCATAATCAGTTTCAGTCTTCTACTTCAGCCCCGTGTGTAGTAGAACAAAGTTTTATTTTTCATTATTTGGAAAGACAAAAACATGCATCTGTCTTCTTGTCTCCATTCATGTGACCACCACTGAAGGACAGACAGCACACTACCATTTACTGCTGTGGTTCCTAACCTTCCTAATGCTGCAGCCCTTTAATACACCCTCAACCATAAAATTATTTTGTTGTTACTCCATAACTGTCAATTTGCTAGTTATGAGTCATATTGTAAATATCTGTGTTTTCTGATGGTCTTAGGTGACTCCTGTGGGAGGGCTGCTTGACCTCCAGAGGGTTCCCGACCCACAGGGTTGAGAATTACTCATTTACTGGGTTTCACTGTGTAAATATAGTTGCTTTAGTTTTGAATGCATTAAGGATTATGTAATATTAGACAAGGAAACAATTTAGAATTCTAGCAGACACAGTACTGACCTGCTTAGCGACTCTACTAACATAGTAAAAGCTAATACACAAAGCTGCTTATGTGTGAGACTACAAAACATACAACTTTAATATTTCTAAATAAAAATACAATGTAATACAGTATCAGAGGTTTTAAATAAAGCATACAGTTCCTCTAATATTATTTATAAAGTACATGTTCTATGTATTTGTTATATAAGAACACATTTGGTTCTTTGGCATGAGTACTATTGAATAGCTACTGTTTTATAGACAAGCAAACTCAGGGCCTTGGCTAAGTAACTTCTTAGGGTCTAAATATGATATTCCTCTTCCCTGTATGTCCTGTTTGTTGGCTGCACTGTATGGGGTGCAGTGTGCAGCCAGAGAGGCCATGTTAGGATTTCCAGCCTCACAGTCTAGCTGCGGCCCCATGTACTGCACAAGAAAGCTCTGTAGTCTTCTGGTTCGACACATATTCTTTTTTATTTCATGTCACTGTAAGTACCTTTCTTCATCATTGAGCACTTCTAAACTCCAGCTTTACTGTATACATTTTATAAAAAAAACTTCCTGTTTAGTAAAGTTTTAAGTTCATTTAACAATGTTCTTGGCCATGTTTGCTAACCCTGAAAATTAGGGTTCCCTCATCAGAAATCAGTAGCAGGGCAGAGTACCCTTTCCTGCAGTCAGCATTTGATCTGGCGTCCCCGTTCATGAGTAACAGTCAGGCCACAGAGACAGCCCAGCAGGTAAAGGGGCCTGAATTCAATCCTGCGTCCCACATGGCAGAAAGAGAGAACCACCACCCACAAACTAGAGACCTGTGCATGTGTGCTGTGGTGTGTGTGCATTTACACACATAAATAGTCTTCACCCAGTTGTGGGTAGTTTTTTCCTGTGATTGTTCCATCCAAATAGTAAGAAACATACCAACATCTGATGAATTTCATCTCTTCCTCGCCATTATGTCAGATACACTTAGAACTCCTATATCAAAGTCAGGGAGTTTAATAGTTTAATAAATTGAACATTATGACTTTATAATTATAAGGGATAAGTCTTCTATATAGGTTCATAGATTCTCCCTAGCATTGCAGGTGGTACTAGATAACTCATATGAACTCTACAATTATTGTATAATCCCATTTTATATGTTCCCATTTTGAGATATATCTTATTGATTGGGTCGTTTCCTCTTGAATTATATTTTCCAACACTGGAAACTTTACACTTTAACTCTGTGAGCCTATGACAGATCTTGTGAAAGGTTTCCTGCTGAGAGCTAGGTATGTCTCTCCCTGTCGAGATGCCCTGTTTTCTTGTCACCAGTGGATTTTTAAAATTATGTTTAATGCATACTAAAAGGTATGTCAATACAAGCATACTACTAGCTATGTAATTTATAAAGAGTGTATGTCAGATTATAATGCATGCTCTTACAAAGATTACTTGAGGATTTGTTAGTTGTAAAATAGGATTCAAGAGGGCATACTTGGGACAGTAAGATGGCTGGGTGGGTAAAGGCACTTCCCACCAAATCTGGCAACCCAGTCAAGTCCCATCCCCAAGACTCACGTGGTAAAAAAGAGAGAACCAGCTGACCTCCATACTTTTGCCATGGAATATGTGCCCACACATGTCCATGAAAAATGAATGTGATAAAACTTTTTAAACAAACATACATAATTGACCTTGAAAATAAAGAGGAGATAGCACATAAGGGTGGTTGCCTAGGTTATAACAACACATGGATGGCCGCTGTGACCACTCATGCAATGTCATCTGCGTTACACCGACACCCAGTGTCTCACTATTTTTATTCAGTTCTAGATGAATTTATTCCTGACGTCATTACTCTCTCAGCTGTGCTAATAGCTAAACCAGCACATTCCAATTCCAGAATTTGGTTGAAAGACTGGCATACTAGGTTGTTCTAGACTGGGCTCAAGAGTAACTATCATTTCTATTTCCACAATTATTAGATACTATATTTTGCAAATTTAATTTCTTCCCAAATTTTGGCAGATTCCTATTGTGGGGTTAGATTAAGATTCTTTTGACAGTTAGACTTGCTCTGCCTCGTACCCATTTAAAAGCCGTTGGTTGAAGCCATTTCCATAGTATTTGACTGCTGAAGTAATTGTTCATCATTGTGACATATTCTTGGTGGAAACTCTTCTCTGATGAGAAAGTTTTCCAGTGGATTAGTAGCTTCTGAGGAAATTCTCCAGTGCAGTGTTTGCTGACGGAAGGTCAGGCTGCAGTCAGAGCCTTGCAGAAATTCTCACTGCAATGTTTGCTGACGGAAGGTCAGGCTGCAGTCAGAGCCTTGGCACTAAAAGAACGAAGTCCTCCACAGTTGAATGTACAGTGTGTGGAAAGGCAACACTTCAGCTTTTCTTTCTTATAGTAAATAGTTTTGAAAACGATTATTCCTAAGAAAAACAGTAAATTGCACTTTGACATTTAGTTAGGTCAAATTAGGTTTTAACATAGTAAGTCTTCTGTTGATACATGCCAACAAAAACTGTCCACAGGCAACACTTCCTAAACACTACAGAACTTTATAGTATGCTGAGAGTATACAAGTAACTAGATGTGAAGCTTTTTTCGACACTCATCAATTAGAATGTTAACTCCGTTTATTATCTTTATGAATTACCCTGATCATAAAAACACTAGTTGGGGGATATAACTCCTCGTACAGGAGTTTAACTGCTCTTAGTCCAACCTAAGCCACTGCCACCTGCCTTACTGCTGCTCCTGCTCCTGCTCTGGTCTAGCTGTGATTCCGGCCTTGAGACATTGAGGCCAACTATCTGGGGTCAAGTCGTGGTGCTTCCATTGCATGCTTATTCAACCAGAAGATGAGAGTATTTATCTCAGTTACTCTCCGAATCTGTTAACATAAAGTTCCTCAAATGTGAAGCCTGAGTTCTTATTTTCAGAGTTTGGAAAAGCCGAAACAGAATGTTTTTAAAAGCAAATGTTTGTTGAATACTACGTGGTGACATTTTCCAACATTGTTTTTATATTTGCCTAAAAAGATCAATTTTCTATTGGAAGAGGAGCACTTACTACGTTATGGTTATAGTATATACATGTAGTTACAATGTTTCCTCTTTGTCTCCACAGGTTAATGACTGTGGAGAGCGTGATCAGATTTGTCCACAAGGAGATGGGGATAGTGCCAAGCTGGGGTGGTGCCAGCCGGCTGGTTGAAATCATCGGCAGCAGACAAGCTCTCAAAGTGTTAAGTGGGACCTTCAAACTGGATTCCAAGAAAGCTTTAAATATAGGCTTGGCTGATGAGGTCTTACAGTCTTCCGATGAATCTAAGGCTCTAGAAGAGGCCCAGGAGTGGCTAGAGCAGTTTGTCAGTGGGCCTCCAGAAGTCATTAGAGGTTTAAAGACATCTGTTTGTTCAGGCAGAGAGCTGTACTTAGAAGAAGCATTGCAGAATGAAAGAGATGTTTTAGGCACCCTGTGGGGTGGGCCTGCAAACCTCGAGGCTATTGCCAAGAGAGGGAAGCATACTAAGTAGTTTAAAATGTGGGTGTACTACAAGTTGATGCGCCTGAGATGGAGGGCGGTGATGATAGGAAAAATGAGCGGCAGAGTTCATTAGAAGTTAACGTCTTTCTTTTTTAACATTTGCTTAAAGTCACTTCTACCAATTTCTACATTCCTATAATAGTAATTCTCCTAGAACCAAAGGTCAATTTTCAAACAGGAAACCTATCCCTGGGCTTATCTTTTGTAACATACTTACAATTTAAATTTTAAGGCTGGGTCTTAAACTTATTTATGTAGCCAAGGGTAGTCTTGAATTTCTAATTCCCCTGCCACCACCTCCCAAATGCTGGTATATACTATTGTGTCTGGCCATTTTGTTCTTTCTTAAGTTGATGTAATTTACAAAAATAAAATTAAAAACAAAATAACAAGATCTCAATAAATGTGTCATATGAAGCAGAAAGCAGAGAGGATTAGAGGCATGCAAGAAATATTAGTCACTTGTTCTGCTCTGTACACTTAAAATACTGATGGAAATGGTCCTTCAATAAAGAAAAAAGTGCATTTTTGCTGAATTTGGAGCTTCAGTTGGTCTTTTTAACCCGATTTCAAATGACCCACTAAACAGTAAAAGCCACTACACAGAGCACTGACTGGCCGTACAAAGTAGCTTTGCATTGTTCCCTGGAATTCTCAAGCCAGTGGTAAAATAGTACTATTGATGGTGTTTTACAATTGAAATTATTAAAGAATCAGGAAGCATCCGTAAACAGTAATTTTCATTTTTACCAGATTTTTGAATAATACTTAACTTTAATTCTTATGTAGCTGTCTTTTAATACTAAATTTAATAAAAACACGTAATTGAAACATTATGTTCAACCCAGAATTCACTTCTTTAAAATGTATGTCTAAGAATTAAGTTCTTCTGACCTGTCTCAACAAGAGGTAAAAGATATTTAAAGTAGTGGCTTTTTTATTGTTTGTTTTAGCACTCAGTTAACTTGATAATCCTAATAAAGAGAATTCAGAAGTATGTACCCACAGGATCCCACCTTGTAAAGGAAACACAGACAGACATGATTTTTCCAGAGACAAATTCTCCGTTTTGTGTTCACCAATACTTCCTACCTTGCCAAGCCATTAGAAAGTGGGCTTATTTGATCTATAACATCATGCTTCTAAGTTTTCTGTGGATCCCAGACAGTAATATCACTGATAGAGACTGGTAAAGGAAATGTAAAATTAATAGTATCAGCTGCTTGAGAAATTTAAATCTCACGGCCTTTGGGTCTTTTTCCACATCTTTTTATTCCAAACACAATGCCATAGATAGCTGCTCTGTACACATTCTCCTATGAAGAAATCAGACTTCTGGGTAGGGACAAATTGAGCGAATACAATCAATTCAAACCCCACCTTTTAAAAAGCTCTTTAGTCACAAATACCAAAGTACCCCCATCCCTTTTTCAGACTCAAACAAGAAACATTATTTTTGATAAACTCTAGTATTTATTAAATTATAAAGTTTTTTTTTAATCAAAAAGAAAAACGCAGACTAAGAGAAACCTCAAAGTACAAGGACAAGACAGCAAGTCCTATGGAAAGGAACAGCATGAAGTGTGTTACAGATCCGGAAACAACTTATTAGCTGCGGCTTCACATCTCTATTGCAGTAAGACCAACTATAAAGGAGTCGTTAGTCATCTATTTTTAAATCCCAAATCCACATCTATTTTCCACATGAAGCTTCCTGCTCATAATGACATCCAATATCTCACAGGTGCCAAGTTTTAGTAATGATTTTATACCAATCCATGCAGAAAAATAAGGTAGTGCAAGGGTCAGATGAGAACCATTAATGCACAGGTACACACTGGCCAAAAGAACTAAAGACTTAAAACAATACACTATAAAGTAAACAGAGGTCAAGAAAACTCTGTTATTACTGAACAGCTCTCCAATATCAACACCCCAATTCCTCACATTAAATAAATTTCAACAGAGACATGTTAGACATTTTAATTTCAGGTCTGTCCTTCCCATATCCCTTCCCACCCCAACTCCCACAATGCACTACTAAGGATGAGTATAATGTTATGTGGGCAGAAATTTACAGGTATCCATCTCACCCTCGAGTGTGGCACTGGAGACGGTGTTCAAACCTCTGTCACTGTGCACTGTCCATCAGGCCTTCTCGATCTGACATTGACACTCATGGTTCCACCCCCTGCTACTGATCGGTCAGTCCCCGATCGGTCTGATCGTTCAGCTACTGTCTGGTTTGCATTTGAAACCAAAAGTCTCTGCTGGTTCAAGGAGTGTGGTGCAGCCACCACAGGGGCATCCTCACTATCGCTACTGGCATCCGATTCAGTTTCTTCAACGGAAGTGTCTGGTACTCTGCCAGAAGATGGTGATTCACGATCTTCTTCTCCTTCACCTCTGTGACTCCGTTCAGCTATGCTGTCTCCACTGAGTTGTAAATGAGCAAAAGAGTCTTCCAGAGAAGTGCCTGCATCCGGGGATGGTGTTACGGGGCTGGTTAACTGACCATCAACTGATGTTAGTGGTCTTGAGGAAGACGGCACTGGAAGCTGAACAGAAGCTCCAGTCTGTGCTGATACACTGTCCGCACCATCAGCAGAGCTTTCTCTTGCTAGACTCACAGTATTAGTGTCACAGTCCAGCCTAAGTCCAGCTACTCCCTTCTTTGGTATATCTATTATATCTCGCTTAATCTTCCTGCGACGTCCATGTTCATTTCTCCTATACTGAACCATGTTTTCAAGATCGGCAACATAGAGAAACCCAGCAATTAGCATTTCCGTGTTCTTTTTACCTTTGGAAAAAGCATCTTCCAGCTCCCGACTAGTGCGCTCATCATACTGCCACCACCCGTTTCTTCCTTCATAATACCACGCATATTCACCATTTCCTCTACTTGCAGCCTTAAGTTCTTCTGGGGACAACAAGGTTGGCCTATCCAGGAAATCCTCAGGAATCTCTTGTCGACAAAGAGCACATCGCTTCCCAAGCCATGAAGCGCCCTTTACACACAGATAACAGAAAACATGCTTACAGGGCAGACTGACGGGATGAACACACGTTTGCAGGCAGATGGCACACTCGGGAACTGTTAGAGAAGGTGCAGCGCTAGAACAGGACTCGCTCGCCTTCTTATTTGTAGGAAGCATATTTATCGAGTGATCAATTTCACCACAGCCAGCCATCCTAGGAAATGAGAAGAACAAAGGGAAATCAGGTTTAAACTTCTCTAAGATTTTAAGCCACTAGTTCAGAAACTACCCAATAAGCATCTATTCTATGCAAACCACATGCTATACAAGGAAGATATAAAAATGAAGAGAGACCAGCAAATTCAAAGCCAGCATGGCTCCATAATGCCCTATCTCAAACACAAGATGGGAGACAAAGAGAAAGAAAACAGGAAAAACTCAATATATGTAACAATCCCTTTTCATTTGTAGCTGTCACTCATCAGTTTTTACTAGCAGGAACCAATAAAAAGTATAGTTATTAAGAAAAAAAGCAAAAATAGAGCAAGGCACATCAGTATATTTTAAATATTGTTTCTACCCAGCCACAGAATTTGTAAGACATAACTAAATGCAAACATTTAAAAACATGAAATCTACTCCAAATTGACTTCAGAATCAGTATGAAGAGAAGCAGAAAAACAGCTAGGTCCTTCAACCTCATAACCCTAGACGAGAGCAATTTACAGCCTTTCTTTTACTTAGCAATTAGGTTACGATACTAGATGTTTATACAAGTCAGAAATTTAGCTCCTAAACTGCCCTTCTGCCTCATATTAATATCATCTCTCCTGTCTGCCAAATCCATGTACCACCACCCATCCTACCCTTCCAAGTCGTCAAACATCGATTATTAAACCGCTGCATATGCCTTTTAATTCAGCCACACGTTCATCTCTAAGGGTGCCTTAAATGGTCTGGCTCATTTAAATGCCTTAAATCGTCTCACACCATCTTCATGTCCTATGGAAATTCCCTCTAATCAGGCATCTAGCCATCCTGTGGACTACCTCCAGTGTGATTTATGTATTTCGATATAGGACCTTGCAAATGTTTGTGAAAAGAAAACACACTTTTAAAAGCAAAACCATGAATGTATCATATTGTAAAATAAATATTTAAGTTTCATTTTATTTTAATTCAGCTCAAATAGCTAGTTCAAAACTTTTTCAATACAAGACACTTACACGTACATACCTTGTCAGTATGAAAAAGTTCTGTCAGTGTACTTATATTCAGTGCTGAGAAAGCACAACAAAGCCCAACAATGGAAAGTATAACATGAAGCAAGACACAGTGAAACCAGTATTAATAATCCAAGTCTCAGTTTCCTTTATTAATACATGGTTTTAGTCATCCAGGAAAACCGGGAGCTTAAATTTCATTACTTGAAAATTACAAGGTTCAGGTAAAAATCACTAATAATAATAATAATAATAATAATAATAATAATTAGTTTCTAAAGTTCTATGAAAGTTCCACATAATCATGAAAGAAAATGAGGAGGTGGAGGAAAAGTTTTGCCAACTTGGTTGTAGTGAACTTAACACACGTAAAAGCTTTGGAATTTTGAAAAGCGATTTTATTTTTGTAGATGTATGTGCATACATGTGTTTGGGGGTGCCTGCAGAGGTCAGAAGAGAGCTCCTGATCACCTGAAGCTTGGAGTTGCAGGTGGCTGTGAACTGTCAGATGGGATGTGACTCCTGGGAACTGAACTCTGTCCCTCTACAAGGGCAGCAAGCACTCTTAACTGCTGAGCCCTCTCTCCAGTCTGGACACTTGGAACTTTTGCCTTATTAAGAAAAGCGTCTACTAAACACCTACCAGTCCATTAACAGTGTTGTAATCTAATGACAAATAGGATGTGTAGTCTGTTAAATAAGGAAATGTATATGCAAGCAGAAAACTCACAATATGAAGTGGTGAAAATGTGTTAAGATACTAAAGCAATAAGCGGAATGGACGTAAGAAGTTTGAGATGGGCAGGTGGGGGGGTTGGATGGTAGGGATTTCAGACAGGGACATACACAAGGTCCTGAATCAAGTAAGCAATGAGTGACAGGAGTGGAGCTAAAAGGTCACCTAGAAAACAAATCATAAAAGCCTTATTTTACTAAGCTAAACAAACAGGACTTAACTGTTATTCCAGGAATTTCCACACAGGAAACCACAGATAAAAAGGAAGAGAACAGAGTTGACTAGAGAGGGGAACAAAGACTGGAGAGGACAGGTGCGAGTCCCACAGTCCCCGAGATTAGAACTCATTAATCAACTGCTGCTGAAATGAGGGACAGCCTCTACCAGTTCATTCTGCTGGGCTAAACAAACCACTTCAAGCTGAACTACCATGAGGACTTGGGCTTTTTGTCCAAGATACTCCAAACTAGATGCAGCGGCTACACGAGGGATAGCTAATAAAAGTAGTTTACACATTAAAACTGAGGAAGAGTATCCTTTGGCTTTCCTCAGAGCCCACTCAATCTTGTATCCTAGAAGTCGGCCTTTTCCTAGAACACTAGTTTCTCCAAAGACACATGTTCAAAATGATACTAATCTGTAAAGGAGACTGCAACACTGTACCTATGGGAAATCATCATAGAATAATGTATTCGTTATTTTTCAACCCTTAATGACATTACCAACTAAGGACCTCGACCAGAAACTTTCTATTACAGAAATCAGAAAAGTATAACTTCTTTCTAACTCACTCACATAAATCAAGCAAATACACCTTAATGTGCTTCTCACTATAAGAGCTTCAAGCTGTTTTTGTTGTGCTTTCAGAACTCAAACTTGAAACAAGAACATTCACAAGTATAAGCATGTTTGTTAATTAACCCGTCCCCAGTGCCATCTATCCCTTCCTTGCCCAACCCAAATGAACTGACTGTGCACACCTTTCGTTAAGGTCTCAAAAACCTTCACTCCTTGGAATTTAAATCAAAGAAATTAATTCTAATGAAATTTTCCCCTCACGTGTATGTGTGGTGTGTGTGTGTGTGTGTGTGTGTGTGTGTGATATGCATGTGGGTGAAGCACATGTGGGTCCATGTGTGTGGTCCTGTGTGCATGGAGACCCAAGGTTGACTTCTGGTTTTTCTCAATTGCACCCCATCTTTTTGATATTGAGGCAGTATCTCTCAATAGAACCACAGCTCACCACAATGGCTAGTCTGGCTTGCCAGCTTGCTCTGAGGATGCTGTCTCCGCCTTCTAAGTGCTGAAACTGCAAGCTGTCCTGCCCACCTTGTGACTATGTGGGTGCCAGGGATCTGAACTATGGTCCCTACATTTGTACAGCAAACACTTATGAGCTGAGCACAACAGACACCAGGGAGCAAAAAGGAGGAGGAAGTGGTCACCTGCAGGGAAGGGCACATGAGTTCAGACACTCACTCTCAATGCTAATGGCTCTTAAAACAGATTTTACGTCACAATCTTATTAAGAATGTGATGAACTCTTATTTAAAAAGGTTAAGGATCTTTATAAAACTGGTCCATATATATAATCATCCAGTTATGAGTCATCAACACATACATGGTTCTTAAAGCCAAATGGGTAAATGACCAAATTAAATTTGTAGCAAGAGCAGGAAAATCAGGCAACAACCTTGGGTTACCCAACACTTACAAATCATAAGCAGCCTGCATGAGATTTATAGAGTGCTCAGAGGAAGACGGGAAACTGACAACATCCCCCCGCCCCAGGAGAGGGCAGGAGGGAGATGTCTACCAAAGCAAGTTAGCGCAGAAACTGCAGCTCCACATACTACCTTGCTGCTCTGACTGCCAGAGACCACCAAGCTTGCTCCCAGTAACGCAGTAGCCAAAACATCTTTATTTCCCATTGCCCCAAAGGGTGTTATAAAACTTCTTCAACCCTCTCAGTTATGATGAAACACTTTGACTCCTGTTATCACTGACCACTTACACAAGCCAAAGAATCATCAGCAAAACACAGCTGTACTTGTACTCTGCTTTACTGCCATTCCTCCTGGTTCAGGATGGGGTTCTGCCAGCTGTTTCCAAAACTAGCCCTTAATTTTTGTAATCAAACAATGCTCTAACTCCTCTAGAACTCTGACCAGCATCTCAAATTAATTTCATGACCTCCTTTAGCCTTAATATACTTGCACCCATTTCTTTTCTCAATCCCTTTGTTTTTCATTTGGACTCCAGCACATTCTCAATTCATCTCTTTCATTCTGTTCCCTTTTCTCTAGGACCTCTTCAATGTCAGTACTTCCTCAAGACTACAGGTATTCCTTGTTGTACACATTAAATGCTTAATTGGTATTCTGAGCGTCTCACATGTTTGAGTCAATGTGACTCCTCACACTTCATATCTGGAAATACTCCACTTCAAGCCTGTATTTCTGACTCTGTATTCCAAAATTCCACCTCAACACTCTAGACATCTGAAATAAACACAACTGAAAACAAACTTTCCTGCTCCCTAAGTCCTGGATCTTTACCTTTGCTCTCCACTTTGGATAAATCACCATTCTTAGTGCTCACCTAACCCCTGGCCACAACTCCTTTAGTGTGATTCTTCATTCCAAAACCTGTGAACTTAATTCCAGACCCTTAGATAACCCTTGCACAAAATACTAACTTTTTATTAGTATTTTCAGTATTGGTATTTTTAGTATATTTAGTATTAGTTAGTAATAACTACTAACTAATAAGAAGCTTCCAGGAGACTCCAGTCTTCTCTCTCCCTGGCTTCTCCTCCTCCCATTCATGTGTATTAGTCACGTCTCAACCTTTAATAGTTTCCTACTGTATACATAAACCAATAGAAGTTCCTAAGCATAGAATTTCAAGATCATTGATACAGACTTTTGTAGCATAAATTCTAATTGTCTTATAATAAAAACCCAGAGTCAGATGTAGGGGTAAATGCTGAAAGATCAGAGAAGCAGAGCAAGCCACAGCCACCTCGTCTTACCTCAACAACTCCTCAGCCTGAAAAGATCTCTAGTTCCTGTCTCCTCCTGCCTTCTATTTCTCTCCCTGCTCAGCCATATCACTTCCTGTCTCCACCTCCCTTTTGCTGGGATTAAGGTGTGAGATCCCAAGTGCTGGGATCAAAGGTGTGTGCCACCACTGCCTGGCTCTGTTTCTCTTTTAAATAGGATCAATCTTGTGTAGCCAAGAGTGGCCTTGAACTCACAGAGATCCATCTGTCTCTGCCTCCCAAGTGCTGGGTTTAAAGGTGTGAGATCCCAAGTGCTGGGATTAAAAGTATGCCACTACTGCCTGGTCTCTATGGTTCTAGTGTCTTAGCTCTGCATTCTGATCTTCAGGCAAGCTTTGATAGATCATAACAAAATATTACCACATGCCCTAAAACAGTTAAAATCTTAGCCATACTATTTTTATGTTACCACTTCCTAAAACTTGCTTAAAGATAGGAATTAGCTAGTGTGCACTTTCCTAGAAATCTGAACCTAGGGGTCTGGATTTGGGCTCAATAGTCTGTGTTTCTAAATAAGTTACCTCAAGGGATTATTTTCAGAGAAACTTGGTAAACACTGTTCTAAGGGAATGACTTAATTTCTCTAATTCTGCTTCTTCAACAGTAAGTAAGGCTACTCATATTTAAAGGTTAAATTCAACAGCTCAAGGAAAATACTCACCAGGCACCTAATATACTAACTACTAAATAAACATTCACTCCTCTAATTCTGATGGTTTTCTTCCACTCTATTCTTGCATATGCTATCAGTTCCTAATGATCTAAAATACCTTGATGTCAGGATCTGAACCCCTTTCTTGTTCTCTTCACTCTCCATCCTTTACATGACATTACTTTCTTCTTCCTCTCAGTTCCAAACACAGCTTTTCTTACTCTTATCTCAATATAGTATCTGTACTACCACTTAATTGGTAATATATTTGTCTCAGCTCATTTACTAGGCTATAGTGTGTTCCTTGATGATCAACATTTAAATATTTACAAAATTAAACCTACCCCACTACCACACACAGGGGTAAGGGAGTGCAGGGGGATGGAGGAATCTGTCTCAGTGGTAGGAGTTTGCCTAGCAAGCACAAGGCCAAGGCCCTGAATTTGACTCGCAATCCTGCGTGCGTGCGTGCGTGCGTGTGTGTGTGTGTGTGTGTGTGTGTGTGTGTGTACAATGAGTTAGGGAACAGGCGGATACAAAATATACAAGATTCACTGGCTCCAATTTTAAAGAAAGTAACTTTTGGCATCATTTTTCTCTTATCCAATTCTCAATACTGACTTAGAATGATATAGTCATACTTTTAATGTCAGCGTTAACATACTGATTAAGGAGGTAACAAACTAGTTTCTGTGTCAAAACTTGGAAACTGTGAAACAGTATCTGCAAGAGTCCTTCTGGTCCAGGAATTTGAGTACTGTAACGATCAAGACTGAAAGTCAACAAGGTTTTCATTTTCCATGATCTAGAACTAGGGTGTTGATTGTTGGAAATGTTTCATGAAATTTATTATGAAATTTACTATGAGTAGGTTTAAGATTGTCAAACACCTGAAGACATGTTACACAAAGCCTAAATGACAGGAAAACACAAGTAATGAGACTACAAAGTAGAGTGAATTGATATGAATAAAAAATGATGTGCTAATTTTCAAATCATATGAAAAACCCTTAAATTTCACAAAAACAAACTTTTAGTAATTAGTTCTAAAATTCGGAAATCTTTCTCAAGTAAATTACTATGCAAAGTGAAAGTGGGATCCAGCTTTTCAGCCTTCACTTATCATAGTTTCCTTATGTGAACACAGTTAGAAATTTTGATAATAATCATTAGTGTGACTAGGGCTGCTAACTCTATAAGGCACTGGTAAGTTAATACAAAATTTCATTTTGCATAACTAAAACTAAACACAAGTGTGGTTCTCTGCATTTATCCTCCTTGCCCAATTTGAGGTGTGCGAAAGCCATGGCACTGTAGATGCTGTACTTACATTTCTATCACAGATCCCACAGGCACCTGTCACAAAAATAAAACATCTTCTTTACCAGCTGTCAGCCAACGTAGAGGGTTTTCTCTTCCACAGCCGGTTCATTCTCTGTACTGCAAAAGAAAAACAGTATCAATAGCAACCACTCCACAAATTAAGATCAGTAGAATTAGTCAAGTACGATCCTTTAACAAAATATAGTGGCAAATTTTATTTTAAAATTAAAATAAAAATAAAGATAAGGGGGCTGGAGAGATGGCTTAGAGGTTAAAGAGCATTAACTGTTCTTCCTGAGGTCCTGAGTTCAATTCCCAGCAACCACATGGTGGCTCACAACCATCTATAATGAGATCTGATGCCCTCTTCTGGCCTGCAGGCATACATGCAGACAGAACACTATACATAATAAATAAATAAATCTTAAAAAAATAAAGACAAGGAACAAGGATACTTTCTTTTACCACTGCTGTTAACATAATGGAAGCTCTAGCAGAGAAATTAGACTGAAGAAGCAATGAAGGCATACAGATTAACAGAGAATACGTTTTTAAAATGTACATCTGAGAGGAGGAAAAAAAACATTTTCTTTATATGGCATTCTAAGTTGAATAACCAAGATAACTAAGTCCAGCAAAGTTGTAGATTATAAGTTACACACACACACACACCAACCAAAAATAAAACAAAACTCCAGTATTGTTTCTATATAATAGCAATCAACAATATAGAAATCAAAGAAAAATATCCATTTATAACAATATCTAAAGCAATATATTAGTTTTGGATTGACTCAATCAAGACTTGTTTGAAAATGATAACATATTACTGAAGTAAATAAAATAGGGCTGAATAAGTAAAAAAGGAAACAGTGTTCATAAACTGGAGAATGCGAGAAGACAAATGATTCTCATTGGAGTGATCTACAGATTCAATATATTAAAATCTTAACAGTCTTTCTGCATAAATAGAAAAGCGAGTCCTTAAATTCACATGGAATTAGCTAAGAAAATCCTGAAAAATAACTACCACTTCCAAATGTCACAACTTACTACAAATCTGGACACTAAGATACTATGGTACTGGCATTATACATAGAGAAACATGTCAATAAAATGAAATTAAAAGAATCCAGAAATGGGCTTGGAGAGATGGCTCAGCAGTTAATAAGAGTACCTTACTGTCCTTGCAGAGGACCCAGGTTTGGGAATCTCAGTACCCACACAGCAGCTCACAACCACCTATAATGTCAGTTCCAGAAAATCTGATACCCTCTTCTGGCCTCTACAGGCTGTTACATGTATGTAATACATATAAACTAATGCAGGTACACACATACACTCACACACATTAAAATATGTAAATGAATCTTTTCACTAAATGCAGAAATAAACATATAACCAAATAATCTTTGGGAAAGTATATCAAGCTTGTTTAATGGGGAAAGAGTATTTCCTCAATAAATGTTGGGACAACCAATTTATACCATACTTCACACAACACATGAAAATGAACTCAAAGTGGATCAATGACCAAAATATCATAATCAAATCCTCTTCAAGCACTGGAACACACAACACAAACAACATAGGGAACAAAAGGAATATACACATTAGACCTTATCAGAAAAAGGAAAACAACAGACAACTTATAGAAAAGACGACCATTTTGAAAATGAAGGCTTACTATTCAGACTACTTAAAGAACTCTCATAGCTCAATGAATAACAAAAACAAAAAAGCACCAGGCATGAGACATCACTTTTTTAGGGGGAGAAAAGGACCAGTGAGCACATGGGAAGGTGCTTAGTACTAGTAGTCATTAGTAGAATGTAAATCAGACTCCCAGCTATGTGTCTAGAGAGAGTAGAAATACGTGTGGGTGAGGATGCAGGAAAATTAAGGCCTTTGATGGTGTCTTTCCTGTGTGTATTTGATAACTGTAACACACCCTAGCAATCCCACTGCCAGATACATACCAAAAGAATACCAGGACTCACATAGGGATTCATATACCAAAGTTTATAACAGAATTATAAGTCAAAGGTGGACACAAAGTATCTGTTTGCAGATAAAGGAAACATGGCATTTAACAGTATACTATTCAGAACAAAATAAGAATGTAG
The DNA here is from genome assembly GCF_949786415.1 of Peromyscus eremicus. NCBI lineage: Eukaryota > Metazoa > Chordata > Mammalia > Rodentia > Cricetidae > Peromyscus > Peromyscus eremicus. The sequence goes on along the minus strand of NC_081424.1, from coordinate 27,601,404 downwards.
TTCATCCAATATGGATGCACCCTGAAAACAAAATAAGCTAGACACAAAGACTGTATACAGTCCTAAATGAATGGGGAACTTTATAGAGATAACTTAAGTGTTACCAAGACCAGGAGGAAGACAGTATAGGGAGCCACTACCTCAAAAGTATATATTTTCTGTCTGGAATATGAAATATTTCTAGAAATACATAATAAGGATGGCTATACAACATTGTAATAAAATTAGCTATATTGAGTCGTACATTTAAAAGTGGTTAAAGAGTAGTGTGTGTCATAATTCTTACATTCTACTACAATAAATATTTTAAGTAAAATAAACAAGTTCTGTATGAACAAGTCAAAATGGCAACAGGCTCTCCTTAATACAGAATGAGTCAGCATCACTGCCTTCCTACACAAGCGGTATAGCACATTAACTGAAGGGTTCTGCTATTTACATGCACCAACACACCCAATTTGACAAGCTTTATTCTCGCGGGCCGCAAGAATATATCACAGAAATTCAGCTGTATATTAAAACTGAACTTTGACCGGCCAAGGGTCTGTCAAAAGGCAAAGCCATTTATTATGAATATTTGGTGTTACTCAGCCTTTAATATTCCAGCTGTCTTCTGCTATGAAATCCTTGTGTGCCCAGACCTATTGGTAAACAGTTCAGCTCCCTAGACCTGCTGAACCTACTAAGTTACTAACTCCCCTGCTGAGCTTAGGAGACAAGCTGGCGGGAGATGCCTAGCTTTGTTTCCTGTGCTAATGACCATCCCCTGGCCTTGCGGAGTCCTAGAGATTCTCCAGAGAATTTTGATTGAGAACAAAAGAGGTTTTTACATACCAAGGTGAGAGATAAAACAACATTCCTGAGGAGGCAGGGAACCACGTGCCCAGGGAAAGAAAGGACAGGCATTTTCTGTAGACAAAGACTGAACAGCTTGAGAGAGAAGAAAGGATGACAGAGGTTCCATAGAGGGTGGGTCTCCAGTAGAGTTTTCTGAGTGCCAGGGTAGAGAGTAGCAGAGCGGGAGAAAGAGGACACAGAGGACGAAGATGAGGCTGGAAGCATAGGAGTTAGTCATCAGCAGGACTATGAGCTGGGGAACTGGACGGAACTGTAGTTATGGAGACAGGATTTCATCCCAGGGAAATAGAGTAGACCGATATAGAGCTTGGTATGTCTAGAGTTGTTCCTGCCTTGAATGCCTGGTGGAGCTATAGCTGAATTGATAGAATTTTGTCTTAGAGGAATAAAGTTAACAGACATAAGAACATAGTATATGTAGATTTTTTTTTCCCCCTGATATCGCACGCCGGACATAGCAAAGCCCCCTTGGAACCTGGGGAATCGATACTTTATGCCATCTTCCTCTCAAGCTACCTCTTGTCCGGGAATCCACAAACACCATCAGCCTCTAGTTCTTCTCATATAGTATTCCTTCCTGTGCTTCTAAATGCGTACTTCAAGGGCACATCATCTCATGTAAAGCTTACTTCAAATCATGCACATGATCACTGAAGAAATGAGCAACTTCACAGTAAAGTAAACCTAGCAGAAGAGAGACCTGGATCCTGTCTTTCTGTTCCATAAGCCTCTCACGGTTGGAACGATCTCGATAACCTATTAAAACTTCAATGGCTAAAGATAAATGGAGCACGTGTACAAGCCACCTTTCCCCATCAAATGTTAAGAGAACAAAGAATCAGTTTCAAAGCCAAAGAATGTCCCAAGTAACTGGCTAACTAGGGTTTCTAGGAAATGTGCTTCCCTTTGCTCTGGCTTTAGATAACATGGATACACTATTCTACTTCTTCCTACCAGGTTTTTCACTGCCTTCATGGTGCCAAAACGTTCAGTGGGATCACAGGATTCTCACCGCACGTCCAGACACTGTCACTGTCTCACAATGCCATCTGCCCCCATCTGCAGGTGAGAGGTAAACATCCTGTCGTTCCAGCACCACTGGTTCTGAGACGTCTGCCACCAGCTGTGCTGACGTCACCACACAGGATCCTCTTCATGTTGTCTCCTGACAGTACCACAGACCTACTTTAAGTGTCCCCAAGAATGAAGAGCCCAGCTTCCCAGAAGTCCTTAAATTTTGCTCCAATATACATTCCTTGGAAACAAGTACCTAGCTTCTTAGAAATATGCATTTTGGGGACCCCTGCACTGTAGATGCTAGGCTAGAGATACTGATAAGGTGAGTCTAAAAGGTATTTAACTGTCCTTTATTTTCAACTTTTGAACTTTACTTCCTCTTAGCAGTAAAGTATCATTTGGCCTTGTCACCTAAAGTCAGAAGACATAATCCCATTCTCAGACCCCAAGGGCTGGTCCTCCCAGCTCACTTCGCATTCCCATACCTGCTGTTAGTTATGGAGACTTCTGGCCACCCCCTCATCTTCTTTCCTCTATACAGTTCCTGATGTCATTTCCTTTCCTGCCCAATCTAGAATCATCTGAAAGTTCTTTAACAGAACCCTTGTTTGGCAACCTCATATTTTTATCTCCTCTGTGGTCTACATAAACACCTATCTCTGATGAATCTCGCAGTGTGCCATTTTCCATGCCTTAGCCACTTAAGGCTCACAGAATAAAAGAGAAAACAGTTTTATTACCTTCTCTGGCCCTACATCCTGTCACACCAAAGTCTTTCAATTTTTATCCTGAACATTCTAGGAGTCTACTTCTATGTAGTATTATGTAACCAGCCTTAAATTCATTCATGATACATCTATAAAAATGGACCATGATCCTCCTATACCAGAAGGCCAAGTTTAGTTTTTCAGTCTAAACAATAAAGACAGAATCCTTTAGGAAAACAAAAGCTTTAGGTCTCTGAGCCCTAAATACATAACTGCTTCATATTTACCCATGACAACCAGCCTTCCAGATTAATACTGTAGGTACACCAAATGAGCACTCCCAAGAGCCCTTGATAATTCTCCTGCCTTTAAGAGTCTTCTTCTTCAACAGCTTATAAAATGCCTAACAAAGTTCATTGCACTGCGCAAGAATGATCACACAAACCATTTCCCTCTCCTGCATTTTATATTTTTCTACTATTGAACTAATCATGAATATTGGCATTATTAATTTATGCACTGACTTTCTGCTGAATCATTTAGACAGGACAAATTTTATATCTCTAAGTGGTAAGTTACCAATCAATGTGTGTTGATTTCAACTGGAATTTGTTTAAAAACCACAATACTTAAGTCATCTGTTCACATAAAATATCTGCATTTCATCTGAGAAGAAGGCACTCTTCCAGAAACTACCAAATACATAAAGATAAGAAATCCTTAGAATTTACAGCGTAACTTAGCCCTACAGCTCCAGCTCCAGAACCTGCCATCTTTTTATCATTTGGTAAGCACATAATTCACCTGGCTAATGACTATTAAAGGATTCTCCAGGAAGTAGATAAAGCCTAGGAATACAGACAGATAGCAACAAAAAGGCTTTTCTTGACAAAGGTACAGAATAAAGGTAAGGATGACCAGAGGGGACAGGAGACTCTGTATGTCTTTTGTCTCCTGAAAAAGAGTGTTTGGTTTGGAAAATAAAGGATACAGACATGCTGTGCCTCACTCATCATGTTTTTGGACCATGACTCAGAAGTCAATTTATACTTCAGCCACATTCTGACGAGTGTGTGTGTGTGTGTGTGTGTGTGTGTGTGTGTGTGTGTTGGATATCTGCGGTTTGTATGTTCTTCCCGTCTGTCTTACAAGTTGTTTAAAATAGAACCAATCATCTGAGTCATCTTAATCATGTATTCCAGGCACATATATGGTTGAATGGTAAAATTCTCACCTGTAAAATGTGGGGTTTTTTGTTTGTTTTTATTTTTTAAGACAGGGTTTCTCTATGTAACAGTCCTAGCTGTCCTAGAACTCACTCTGTAGACCAGGCTGGCCTTAAACTCACAGAGATCCACCTGCCTCTGCCTCCTGAGTGCTGGGATTAAAGATGTGTGCTACCACTGCCTGGCTGGTGTTAAATTTCTTATAAAAATCTTGACAGGTCATCGTTTCAAAGTAGAAAAAGTGCCTTTTTCCTCCTAATGAAATACACAGAAAAACTTTTGTTCCCATTGCTAATGCTTTACTTCTTCCATGCATTTACTTACATATTCTGCCTCTTTAATAAGTCACTGTTCCTGCCTATTCACTTCCCTATCTATTCTAGTCCTGTCCATGAATATTTTACCTCTACAATTGCTTTGTACTTTAAAGTAAACAGAAGTAAATACATTTCAAATAACTCATACAAGTCTTTAAGAAATCCTGCGTTTGGACACCTAGTAGGTTGTAGTCTTTAAAAGAACTAGCCACTCAGCAATACCATCAGGAGCATCTACTACAGACAAAGCCACTTGCTCGTCCCAATCCTATCCCCTCCTTTATTAAAACACACTCACCGTTCCCACACTATCTCCTGTACTTGGGATTTGCAGTGAAAAAAGTATTCCTAAGAGACTGAAATGAACATTCCAGTGTGATTCCCACCAACTAATGTGTGCGCTTTTCAAAACACAGTTAAAATACATTTACTTTGCCTGATGTTCCTTTACACTCTTTTTTCATTTTTATTCTGGCCTAAAGAACAGAAGGTAAGACTCTCAGACATTCTTTTCTCCAATTTTTAAAATACGGATTTTACTTCTTCCTCAAGGATCTCTAACAATAGGATAAACTCAGACGCTACACTAATTTACCATATTTATTCAGCGCATTCTTAAAATTTTACTTCCAATTATGCCATTATTTTCGAAATCCTTGGCTCCCGTAGACAAACTATGTCAAAGTATCCCATCACCAAACATGGCTCCAGCCAAGTGGAAGTAACTCTACAGATGCAGACAGGACTTCCATAGCATCTCTGAGGGCATAGTACACACACTTTCTAAAACGTTGCAGATTATAGTGACTTTTCCAATTTCTTTATCTCACAGATGGAATTTCCAAATTGAGACAAATGGACAGTAAAACTGAGGGAGGAAAACGAACTGAAATGCCCACTGAACTCTAGGTCCCAAAGGCCAGCACTGGCACTAGTGGGAGGTTCCCTGGAAACGACTGTGTGAATCCCAGCCAGGAGTCAGCTCTCCCAGTACTTATGTGCACACTCAGGTCTGGAAGCACTGGTGGGTCAATTCTGTCAGTGCACCCTCACACAGCCCTGGGATTGGACCACAGTTTACAGAGAATGGTGACACTTTGAGACGAGAGTCAAATTCAAGCATACTACACCTTTGTAAAAAATGCTGTCTGTCCTAGCACTGGAAAGGCAAAAGCAGGAAGATCGCCAGGAGTTCCAGGACGGCATGAGCTACATAATGAGGCTTTATCTCAAAACAAACACTCCTCTCTCTCTCTCTCTCTCTCTCTCTCTCTCTCTCTCTCTCTCTCTCTCTCTCTCTCGGAAAAAAAGAAAGAAAAATGAAAAAGGAGGCACCACAAAGAAACAAAAGCTTTCTCTTAGGAAAACTAACATTATCTAAAAGGAACTTGTAACAAGCCAGTATCTAATTTCAAATTTTCTACTAGTTACAGTAAAGCTACATTACACTTATTATTTCTTTAATAAAAGGAAACAGGTTAAATTAATTTTAAAAATCTATTTTATATAACTCAATGTATCTACAGTATTACCATTTTAATACATATTCAATATAAAATCACTAATGGGATACTTTACATTTGTGTGTATATACTCTGAAATTCATATACACTTTATATACAGCACAACTCAGAGCTGCTGAGTTCTAAGTGGCTCATGAGTCTGTCCCATCCTTATCAAATTGGACCTACAATGTCATATGTATTGACACACCCCCCTTAAAGGAAGAAGCTGACCAAACTGTTAAAATAATCAATGGACAGAAAACCTGAACTCTATATGATAGTTTACTTTGCTGAACACAGACTAAAAAACAACAATAAAAAAAAAACCTAACTGTATGTATTCTATTTTGATCAAAGTAGACAGGTTTAGGTGAGGCTGCCAAACTGACCCATCAACTACAACCTTGCAAAGGACAATGTCAAAAGGTAAAAAGCAGGGCACACATGTAACACTCAGAAGAGGCATATATAATTTTCACGTTATTTCAAACACGATGTTTTTAAAGTCATAAAGGTGTTTTTATTTAAATAAAGAGGATTTTTTAAAACGGAAGGGATGATTTCAAACTATGTACTAGAAACAATTTAGCAAACATATATGATTCAAATATACATAATTCCTTTTACAATAATTTTAAAATTATATACCAAACTCAATACAAATTAAGAAAGAAAGTAATAGGAAAACAGAAAAAGAAACAAGGTTATTTGTCCCTTAGCAATTGTGGAGAAAAAAGTGACAGACTAAGTTTATATAAAGAGGTTTATAGATTAGTGATGAATTCAGATCTTTATCAATTAACCCAGTTAAATACAAAAATGTCATACTATATTACTTAACAATTGTAACCACTAAACAAATTCAAACTACCATTACTTGAATATACTGTTAATTCCTAAATGTAAAGATTTAGGATTAATAGCAATTCCATTTATCAAGTCAGTTATACTTTTTTTTTTTTTTTTTTTTTTTGGTTTTTCAAGACAGGGTTTCTCTATGTAGCTTTGAGGCCTGTCCTGGAACTCACTTGGTAGCCCAGGCTGGCCTCAAACTCACAGAGATCCGCCTGTCTCTGCCTCCTGAGTGCTGAGATTAAAGTTGAGTGCCACCACTGCCCAGCCAGTTAAAACCTTTTAAAAGTCCATTATCCCTAGATAACAGACTTGAATAAAATATTGGCCCTTTTTTTTTTTTAATAAAAAAGGATAAATCAAAGAAAAAGATGAACACATAAAACATTATAAATAATTAAAAATATAAATATCAAGTTATATATGCTTGAACAGTTTCTGTTTTTTCTATTTAAAGTTAAGGTTTAGTGAAAGTTTACTCTTGATTCAAAAGTCACAAAACAGGATATATTGTACAGAAAAGGCGTCACTGATAGGAGGACTACTTACATATATGTACTTACATATATGTATCCATTATGAACACAAGAAACGAGAATAGAGGTCAGGTGGGATTTAACAGACACATCTTAAAATTTCTTAAGATTCCCAAATTCACAGGTATGTAATTGTTACAATGTATCAAATTTTGCACTTGATCATCAAATCGGTTTTCAAAAAAAAGCCTAAGTCACACTTGGAAAGCAGCGTTCTGTCAAAACTCACTTCAGCTAAATTTAACAAGCATCATCCTATAATTCTACTGACTGCCTTCACAGTCTTCCTATTCAAGTGTAAACCTTTAAATTTCTTCTCTGCAAAGTGGGCTTTGCATTTATTTCAATACCTCACGAGATTGAATGTCAATAGAAACTTCAATCTCATCAAACACAGATGTTTCATGGCCAGCAACTATTTCTGCATGCTCTTAGTCAAGTCACCCTCCTCTCTGTGATTCTACAATTTAAACGTTTTGATGAACAAGTCCTTAGCAACAGGCTTTGTATTAATTAACTAGAAAGCTACATGAGACTGTACCAATAAGCAAAAGAGGCTGTAGACCAGTGTAAACACAGTGTCTATCTCAAAAAGACTGTTTCTAATCCAGCCAGTTCCACAAATTCACTCTGTTATCAAGAACCCAATCCCGCAGGAGGATAGAAAAAGACAGTACCTTCCATCTCTAATATGGGCAGAAAAATGGGTGCAAGAACCAGGAGCAACTGGTTAAATCCTTCAAACACATGTATGGCTAACAGAAAATGTGTCTGAAACAGGTGAATACGAAAAAGTTCTTCCTACTATTTTCCTCCAAGTCAAGGAATCATCTTGGATCCTTTAAAAACAAAACAACTCAAAAGTGACGTTACCACTTGACACATCTAAAAGATTTTTTTTTTGTTTTTGTTTTGTTTTGTTTTGCATTCCTCTTTATCTAATGACCAGCTATTTGGGACGTTTTCCCATAATTGCAACTCTACTCAGTTCTTAACCAACAAAACACAGAAACCTTCAAATGTTTAAGTATAAAGGTTTTCATTCTGCCCACATAACACAAACCCACTTGGGACATAAACCCAAGTGTTCCACTCTACCATATCCCAGACCCCAAAACACCCGAAACTCATCTTTAGTGTGGCGGTAGTCACTCTTGAGTTTTCTCTTTAAAAATGAGATTTACTTGACCTATTTTCATGTGTTTCTTCTACAGCACCCAGACGCTTTACTGCTAGTTTGTATATGGGTCATTTTCTTCATTTGTTTCCAGCATGTCAAATCCTTTAAAAGTCTAATATAGATCGTTTACAATGTTCTACGTGTTCAAAGTCGATGACGATAGACAGCTTTCAATACCCAACTTCCAGGTGCACATCCCGTTTGTAAAACAGGACACACACACACACACACACACACACACACACACACACCGGGGTGAACACACCCTGGCACCTGAAATGTCAATCAAAGAACAAACCCTTTTCTATCTCCTTTTGGCTTTCTTCTTCCCTAAGTTCTCCAGTATTTCGGTGTCGTAAAAGGAAAAGAAAATGTTGAAAACTTGAGAAGTGCTTAAACAGCACTCGGAGAAAAGACAAAATATAGTTGTCAGAATGAGTGTGCTAAGTTACAGTCCGGAATATCTTACCTAATTAGAGGACGGGTTCCATTTCCCCATCCTCAACAACAACAACGTAACACAGCCTTACTCTTAAAAAACAAAACAAAACAAAACAAAAAACAAAAAAACGTTCAGCAAAATAAGACAGCGACAACAATGGGGATCCCGTGCGTTCTCAAGACGAGGTGGAGGGTAAAGAGAGAGAACCCCACGCCCAGCAACCAGAACAAAGCGACGACAGCCGGGGCTTCTCAAGATGCACCCGGGTTGGGAGGCCCCGCCGCGTATTCCGACACCTCCCGGTGGTTTCAGGTTTTGGTAGCCATCAAAACAAGAACATTCAGCGGCTTCCGCCAGCGCGAGGTGGAGGGGACGGCTCCGGGCGCTGGGCAAGACCTAGAGGCTCGCAGCAGCAGGAGCAGCAGCAGCAGCAGCAGGAGCAGCAGGAGCAGCAGCAGCAGCAGCAGCAGCAGCCGCCCGTGGCCCACCGAGGCCCGGGCGAGCCGGCCTCCGCTGTCCGCAGCCCGGCCTGCGCAGTAATGGCCGGGGCCGCGCCCGTCACGGTCCCGGCTGCGCCAGCTCGGCCTCCCTCCCTCCCTCCCTCCCTCCGCGCGCCCGTCCGGGCCGCGCTGGCCAAGGGCGTCCCTGTCCTACCGGCCCCGACCCGCCGCCGCCGCCGCCGCCGCCCGCCGCCGACCCCGGGCGCCGCCCCGCAGGCCGAGCGCGGTCGCAGCGCCGCCCGCCGAGGAGGCCCCGCAGCCCTCGGACACCCGCGCTCCCCACCGGTCCCGCCCGCTGTGCCCACCTCTCGGGCCACCGCCGCAGCCGCCTCGCAGCCTTTTCTCCTCGGCTTCGGAGCCCCGCAGCCGACGGGGACGCGCGCGCGGCCGCCACGTGACCGCCCGGCGCGCTGGGGGGGGAGGGCGGGGCCGCGCCGGCGGAAGCCACGCCCCCCCCCCCCCCACTCCGCGCCGCCGCGAGGACGAGCTCCGGCGCGCGCCCGCGGCCCGCCGTCCCCGCTCTGCTCGCGCACCCCGCTGCCCTCTGCTGCGGTGGGGCGGCTCTCTCTCTCTCTCCCTCTCCCTCCCCTCCCTCCCTCCCTCCCCTCTCTCCCTCCTTTCCTCCCTCCCTCTCTCTCCCTCCCTCCCTCTCCCCCTCCCTCTTTATGCCGTGTGCATGGCGTATCTTATCACCGCTTGGCTCTGACACGGCGTGGACGTGGTGGTCTCACCGGAGAGCATTGCGGGAGGAAAGCTAGAAGTTCAGGACCAGGAAGGGGAGCTTTCCCTGAAATCTTCTAGCCTTCTGACCCCCCAAGAAGCCCATGGGCCAAGTCCTGAGTTTCATTTTAAAGTGCCCTTAAGGACACAGTACTGCTTGTTCCTTATCAAGAACATCAGCAAGGCACTGCGTGGACTAGAGGGTCCCCTGGAACGCTCTGATTTATTCACCTCACAAATAGCTAGGAAATTTAACGGGGGAGGGAGCGTGCAGGGGTCTCAAGAAGTCTTCTGAACCCTAACAGCAACAGCGTAGGAGGCTAGAAGAAGAAAGCAATCGTCTTAAGAATCTAGACAAATTTCGTGGATTAGTTTTATGTCAAACTTATAGTTTTAAACATCAAAATCTAGTCGTTAATTTTAACCCGAACATGGTCTTTTACAGAACCCAGTGAATTTTCTCAAGTTGTAGTTAAACAAGGTGGACTAGCCGGGCCTTTTCATCTTTGAAAGTATTTCCGCATTCTGTAACTGTTGCATTGTGCTTGCAACAAAGTTGCATTTTGAGGTTTCGTTAACTGTTTCAATTCAGGACAGAAAGTGTTTCGAGTGCTTAATATGATAGCTACAAAGCACAGCCCCTGCTCCAAAGGGAGGAAGAATTTATTCATATGAAGACAACCATGAGTAACTGTGAATCCAGGCATGAATCCCCAAGCATGGATTCAGGATACTCGATCTGTTGTTCTAGGACGTATTTCATGAACTTTTATAGCCACAAAAAGAGAAGGTTCTTTGTGGTGGTATTTTGTTTGTGATCTAACAAGAAAAGCTTGCCTGAAGGTCAGAGTGCAGAGCTAATGCACTAGTTAGCCACAGAGACCAGGCAGTGGTGTCACACACCTTTAATCCCAGCACTCTGGGAAGCAGAGGTAGAAGGATCTCTGTGAGTTCAAGGCCACCCTGGGCTACACAAGATTGATCCAGTCTAAATGAGAAACAGAGCCAGGCAGTGGTGGCACACACCTTTGATCCCAGCACTTGGGATCTCACACCTTTAATCCCAGCACTAGGGAGGTGGAGACAGGAAGTGATATGGCTGAGCAGAGAGAGAAATAGAAGGCAGAAGGAGACAGGAACTAGAGCTCTTTTCAGGCTGAGGAGTTGTTGAGGTAAGACGAGGTGCCTGTGGCTTGCTCTACTTCTCTGATCTTTCAGCATTTACCCCTCTGGTTAAAAAACTCTGGGTTTTTATTATAAGACCAATTAGAATTTGTGCTATAAAAGTCTGTATCAATGATCTTGAAATTCTATGCTTAGGAACTTCTATTGGATTATGTATACAGTAGGAAACCATTAAAGGTTGAGATGTGACTACTACACATGACTGGGAGGAGGAGAAGCCAGGGAGAGAGAAAACTGGAGTCTCCTGGAAGCTTCTTGTTAGTTAGTAGGTATTACTAACTAATACTAAATATACTAAAAATATCAATACTGAAAATATTAATAAAAAGTTAGTATTTTGTGTAAGGGTTATCTAAGGGTCTGGAATTAGGACCTAATTAAAAACACTTAGGATCTGTGCTACAAGTACACATCAATGTATTTGCCAAATATTTTGGTAGGGATAGGACATCTTGTGTAGGTGGGTGACTGAGGAAGCATGTTTATCTATAGGTTTGAATGCTATAACATTCATAGTTTCAAAGTTGAAAATGAACTAGGTCTCTAGTGGTAGGGTGTTTGCCTATCATGCTTAGGATTTGGGTTCAATCCCTAGTACCACATGGGAAAAACAGGGAATAAAAAAGACTAATGGAAGCTACTGGTCAGCTAGGTTTTAACAGTACATACCAGTCACAAAGACGTTAGGTCAGATGACATAGGAATTAAGAGCAAGTGGTTACTGTGGTGACGATATGGGGCGGGGCAAATATTTGGCTCCTGTTTGCAGCATTCTCCTGTACCACTATTACAAAGTTTAGTCAGCCAATCAGTTCACGGGATCTTCCACATAAGTGTGGCTTCTTTAGGGAAACACACACACACACACACACACACACACACACACACACACACGTGTTAAAGTCTCTTGGAGTGAGCTACTTCAATATGTTTTCTTCTAAGTAATACTATTTTTTGTAACTTTAATGAATGTGCAAATATTGGGAGACATGTCATCTAACTTTTAAGGTTACTTCCTTGTCATATCCTTTTATTTTTAACCCCTGTGGTATTACAATCCGTGTGTATAGCAGTAGCAAAAGTTCGATGCTTACATCACGATTCAGGCTTGAAGAAGCAGTAGCAGTACTACCCATTATTCTGGGTTGCAGGTTTTACAGTCATGCAACCCCACAATCATCTGCTGTGGGTCCTTTTGCTGTTGCCATTTTCCAGAACGGGCACACAGCTGGGATTCGAACTCAGGTAGAGGCTCCATGAGGATGCATGCTCCGATTCATTTTCTGGATTAAGAAAGGACTTCCATGAAGAAATTCTAGTTTGAGAAAGCTGGAATCAGAACATAAATATGTTGCCTGGCCCCTACATCTCTTAGGAAAAGGCCTTTTCAGTCTCCCTGGGTGCATATGAGGCATAGATTTTCTAAGTGGTGAGAGGTCCTTTCTGTTTGCCTACTGAAACACATAAGACAGAAACGACGCATCAGAAACCTAACTAGAATACTCTTTCAGATTAAGCCCCTCCCCCCATGCCCACAATCATTGTCATTTCAATAAATGCTTCTATGTATCTGTGTCTCAACCCATCTTTAGTTTCTTTATCTTTCCTTGCAAGTAATTTGTGTTGGTTATTTGCGGCGCTCTTACCCTGAGAGGAAATGTCAGGAAACACGACAGAATCCACTAACAAGAGTTTTATTAAGATAAGGGAGAGAGACAGATGTGCACAGCCCTGTGGAAAAGACACGTGAATAAAGATGGAGCAGGGGATCATGGCGCCAGCTTATAAAGGCTGGGCCATGCCTGCGCACACAGGCCTATGTGGCTATTCCACGCATGCACGTAGATCCCATGGTTGCGCTGCGTGCTTGACACAACCACACAAAGCCACGGGGTCCTCGTCACCCGAGACGTTTTGACCCGGAAATGACTAGGCCGAAGTGACTAGGTTCCGCCGGGCATGCGCAACCACGCCCAACCGTGGGGGCGTGTTGTGAATCCATATCAATTTGTTGCCTCTTTCCATCTTCAAAAAAACCCTCGGGATCCTGTTATTTATTACATTGACTTCAATCACAATATCTCTAAACGAAACCTATTAAAAAGATATGAGGTCACACCACTCTTCTGTTCACAATCCTCCTTGTCTTCCCAACACAAAGAAAAATCAAAAGTCCTTCTTTTGTGTGCCCGCCCTCCTTTATTAGCTCCCAGACCTCTCAACCAGCTTCCTGTTCCCACAATACCCTACACGAACTCCCAACCACATTCTTTGCTGGCTGCTGCCCACCCCCCATTTGAGCACCCTTTCCCATGATGGCTTGCTCTCTCCTTCTGTGCTCAAATATCTTTGCAGCCCTTTCCCTGCCTCTCTATTTTAAATCATCATATTTACTAACATTTCTTAGTAAATTTCTGCTTATATTTCTCCTTTCCGTTTTCTCTTTCATACTTACAGCAGTATGGGTACATCTAATGTAACTGATATAATGCACTATTATTTGGGGGTGCTGCTCTAGAACAAATCACCTAAGGAGGTGGATGATTAAAGACCTTCGACAGCCAAATCCTGTGCTTGGCTCTTCATGCTCTCTGTCACTGTTTCTTTAGATTATACTCAGTAAGTAGTAAAGATAAAAATGAAATCATTAAAACAAACAAACAAAAGGTAGCAGCTAAAGAGAGAAACTTGGCTGTCTCACATGTAATTATTTCATTCAGTAAACATTTTTAAGTGCCTCCTGTCTGCCTCACCGCCAGGAGCAACCATTCAGCATATCCTGCAGTAGAAGTATATTATTTAACTTAGCCTTGTTTACTGTGTTCTTCCCTGAGCCACAGCATAGAACTCACACCCGCAAGAATCTGTGTTCTATTTGTGTGGTATGTTGTTGGTTGATCTTGTCAACTTGCTTCGAGTTTTGAGTCATCATGGAAACAAATCTCTGGGCATGCCTGTTGTGGATTATCTAGATTAGGTTAATAAAAGTGGGAAGAACTGCCTAAATGTGGGTGGAACCGTTTGGTGAGCTGATGCCTGCTTAGGTTGAATAAAAAGAGAGCCGAGCATCAGCATTCACCCGCCCTGCTTCCTGACTGTGGATACAATGTGACTAGCTCCAGCTGCCATGACTTTTCTGCCTGATGGGCTCTACCCTAGAACTGTGTGCCGAAACCACCCCCCCACTCCTTTTTTTCCTTAAGTCCCTTTTATTAGGGTATTTTATCACAGCAACAGGAGAAATAACAAACACATATGCCAATTGCCAGGAATAATGCCTGCCATTATTTAGACAAGTTCCCCACAAAAATGCCTAATGGATGAATGAATGTACACACATGAGAAAATGTTCGTGTGGGTAGGTACACATACTTACATACATATATACATACATACATAAAAGAAAAAAATGAACTTATTCTTTGTCAGTAATTGTAGGTGTAGACAATCATTGAATTTACTAAATACCATTTACCACATCCCCAACTTCCTGAAAGAGATGGGTGAGTTCCCATTTTTGTATTATGCAGGATGACATCTTTCGGAATCATCAGGAATGGGTTTTTTTTTTAATGTATTTAGCTCCCAGTCATTATTAAAGGCTGAAGCATTCAAATCAGTTACTTAAAGAATAAAATTAGAGCCTAACAGATTGAACACATCTCTGTGATAATGTTCCTGTCGTTGGCATTCTGCTTTGTGTCGCTGAATTAAAGATAAAGGAGATGCAGCTGCTTCTAGGAAGTGCCTGCATTTGTTCTTGCCTTCTTCCTACCAGTTCACGGAAGCTTGTCATGGATACCACACATCTCCCGGTTACCGTCCTTTGTGCTGTTCTCCCTGAGCACCAGATTTTCTCACATTGTTGGTTCAATTTAAGAATAAAGTGTACTTTTTCTCCCCTCTGAAAGACACATAAAATGTACGTGAGAAAAATCATGACTCTTGCGGTGGTGGAAAGCCATGGTTTGAGAAACCTTAATGAACCCTGGAACTTCTTCTGACACTTGTAGAGGGTGTACAGGGGGGGGGGGAGTTATTTGTTTAATAATACAGCAACTGCAGTGGCCTTGTTCAGTTCTGTCAAACATCCAGTGTTTCTCAGAATCTACAAAATATAGGAGGTAGCAAAAGAGTAAATGTAGAAGCAGATGTGAGAATTTGTGTCTATTAAGTGAGGCATGAAAGAGATTTGGAAAATGAAAAGTAGTGCCACTTTTCTTATTCAATTATCTTTGTTTTGGAAATATACTTACTTTTCATAACATGCTATTTTTATATTTAGAGCAATAACATGACTGTTAAGTGAATTAATACATTTTAAACCACCCTTAGTTTTGATTCCTTATTTGGTAAATATTGACACACAAATAGAACATCTTTAGGGTCCTGTGTAATTTTTGAGTATTTAAAGGAGTGCCGACCTGGAACCCTGTCAAGTACCAAGTAACTGTGAGCGAGATTTCTTTCCACATGCTAGCAATCCTCTGATAGCTGTGGACATGGCTTTCTCGTTTGTCTGGAAGCAGAACAAAAACAGACTCAGGAATGTATCAGTCGTTAGAGCTAGCAGATGAAAAGGAATAAAGCAAGCAGGAATCTGGGGAAGGCAACTTTTCCAGTTTTCATTAAAGCATGACTCTCAGCGCCAATCCGCGGCGTGGTCCCCACCCTATGGCTTGATGCTCCTTGTCTTACCACCATCCAATGATTCTAGCTCGGTGTCAGGAATAATTAGGCAGTCATTTCTTTTAGCATGAATCTTAAAGAGTCTTATTAATAAAAATCAAACCTGAGCCAGGTATTGGGGTGAACACTGGAAGATCAGAGAACCAGAACAAGCCACAGCTAACCTCACCTGGCCAACTTCTCAGCTGGTCTTGTTTCCTCAGACTGGAGGCTTCTGTGTCCTCATCCCAATGGCTCTCAGCTGAACTGTGCTCGAAAGCCTGAATGCTTAACCAGCCAAATGGTTCTAGTTTCTGTTCCTCACATCATATATATATATATATATATATATATATACCTTTCTGCTTTCTACCACCACTCCCTGGGATTAAAGACTTGCTTTCTGGGTTTAAAGGCATGTGTCACCATGCCTGGTTGTTTCCAATGTGGCCTTGAACTCACAGAGATCCAGAGGGATTTCTGTCTCTGGAATGCTAGGATTAAAGGTGTGAGTGCCACCATTTTTTAGCCTTTGTATCTAGTGACTATTCTGTCTCTGACCCCAGATAAATTTATTAGGGTACACAATATTTTAGGGAACACAATACCATCACACATTTTTCTTTTACCTAATGGGATAATGCATTAAATTATCTTTTGTCTTTTTTTTCTTATCCATTCATAGAAGTTGTTATGATAATAATTTCACTGAAGAACATCTGAAATTCAACGTGGGAACCAGTGCTCGGATATGGTCGAGTGCAGAATCCAGGGCAGGTGAGAGAGCCTGGCTGAGAAGAGTGTGCACAAGTCAACCACAAGGCAGTAAGGACGTGAAGAGTCCTGGGATCAGAGCTGCTGTTAACAAACAACAGCAGTTTGATCATATAAAATATGTCAACTTCACTTTTCCTGCGTGTTACCCTAAACCAGAGGTAAGCTATTACCACTACCCATTAATTTGTCAGAGGTGGACAATTTTAGCTCTCACGGTTATACTGTCACACCACGAGACTCTCTGGTTCTCAGACACTTAGGTTGAGATGACACCAGTTTCCTGGGTGTCCAGCTTGCAGATGACAGATTGCGGAACGGCACAGCCAGCATACACACATGAGCTATTGCTGCATAACATATCTCTTTCTCTGCAGCTATGGATACCCACTGGTTCTTTTCTCTGGAGAACCCTGTGACCTCCTTGTTCCTTATTTCTGCTAGGGATCTTTGAAATTCTAGGAAACACGATTTTTGTAAGTGGAGCCTATGAAATGGTTTAAGCCAGTGAATGTACACCAATGCGCTAATGACTGTAAAGATTATGTGAGCATTTGAGATAAGAAAGGACTATCATTGCAAGAGAACATAGGATACAAACTCTCCGTTGGTACGTGTGTCACACCTGCAGCTGAATCATTCATATTTCTACTGTGAGGAAAACCAGCTTAAAGGTGAAATTAATACCAAAAAAAAAAAAAAAAAAAGAGGCCTCACTGTCGCTTCTTAAAGGCTGTTTATTTTCTGAGTCTCAGTTATGTGAGGTCATGTCACCTATGCTATGGTTCACATCTGGAATGTCCTTCTAAACAGAATGTGTTAAAGGTAAGGCTTCAGGTTGGTATGATTGGAAGGTTGTAGAAACCTTTAAAAAGAGCTGGCTATTAGCAGGATTTAGGTCATTGGAGGCCTGCTACGCAAAGAACAATTGAGACTCTGGTCTCTCTTTCATTCCTGGCCCCGAGGAACATGGATTGCTCTCTGTCACACTCCTCTGTGAGGAAGTGTTACTACAGGCCCAAAGGCAAGGGATGAAACCACTCCCCGAGACCAAAACCTTCAAAGCTGGGAGCCAAAATAAACTTGTCTTTGCAAGCTGATTTTTTTCCCTCCTGGAGTTTGTGTAGGAATGGAAAGCCAGCTAATCCACTATGTGAGTTCGGGGTCACTTGGGCAGAATTTGCTGCAAGGAACATCCTGGTTGGTGCATGTTGTAAAGTTCCTGCACCTGACTCAAAACAAGACATACTCTTGTCACAAACTAGCACATCCCTGGCTCCCCTACATCCTCAGTCCCACTAAAATGGTAGAAGTGAGAGACAAACAAGGAAAACCCCTACTTCAAGAGATGTATGCATCTCCATTGGTCTTTGATAATGTAGGAAAGAAAGGAAATAAGAGGAAACTGCACAAGTTAGAATTAAACCCACAGACTTGTGATTCAATTTTTATCCACAGTAGAACAATATTGTGGTGGTATTGTGTTCCCCAAAATATTGTGTACCCTAATAAACTTATCTGGGGTCAGAGACAGAACACTAGATACAAAGGCTAGAAAATGGTGGCACACATGCCTTTAATCCTAGCATTCCAGAGGCAGAAATCCCTCTGGATCTCTGTAAGTTCAAGGCCACATTGGAAACAGCCAGGCATGTGACACATGCCTTTAATCCCAGAAAGGGAGCCTTTAAATCCCAGGGAGTGATAGTAGAAGGCAGAAAGATATATAAAGCGTGAAGACCAGAAACTAGAAGCATTTGGCTGGTTAAGCATTTGGCTGGTTAAGCTTTCAGGCTTTCCAGCAGCAGTTCAGCTGAGATCCATTCGGATGAGGACACAGAAGCTTCCAGTCTGAGGAAACAGGATCAGCTGAGGAATTGGTGAGGTGAGGTAGCTGTGGCTTGTTCTGCTTCTCTGCTCTTCCATCATTCACCCCAATATCTGGCCTCAGGTTTGATTTTATTAATAAGACCTGTTAAGATTCCTGCTACACAATATATATTTAGGTTGTTATGAAAGAGTTGCTCCAAACAGACAGAAATAGAAGTGATCTATTAGAAGGAGGGAGGGAGAGAGGGAGGGACAGAGGGAGGGAAGGAGGGAGGGAGGGAGGGAATTCATGTACAAAGATACTTCACAAGTCAAAAGTTTGTCAGGTCATATATTCCGACCACAGTGCTTCTTAGCTAGTTAGTGATTAATCACAAACTATTGACTTAGAAAAAAGTTATTATTTCAAAGTTTAAGGTCAAACTCTGAGCCAACAATCAAATCAAGATTATAATTTTGGATGATAGTAAAACAAGAATAGCAAGAACAGAGGGCATTAGCAGTTTTCAAATGTGGGCAAAAGTTAACCTCAAATAAAATGTTATAGTGCTATAACTATTACCAAAAAATGATGAAAGTTAAAAAATAAAAGGAAAGAGAATAGAGGAACAAAAACCTAAATATAGAAATCAAAGTAGAATTGAAAACTCAAATCCTTTTACCTAGATTTAAAAACAAAGGTACAGGGCTAGTGAGATTGCTCAGCAGGGTAAAGTGTTATGTGTGGTTGGGGCATTTGCAAGTCCTTCATGACTTATCCAGAGAATTGAAAATAAGGATGCACACAGATTTGCAAAATGCAGCGTGATAACTTTATCTGGAACTGTGCTACAGTTATGACTAGAGAGAGCTATGCTATCCAGATTGACATGATACATGAGTGAAAGTACTCAAGAGCCCTGATTATTGTTCAAAGTTCATTTTATTGTATCCAAGAGGAAGAGTTTGGTTACTAAGGGGCATAGTTTGGGTAGTTCTCTATATTGACTGATAGATTAGGGCATATAGTTCTTCTTTCTTTCTTTCTTTCTTTCTTTCTTTCTTTCTTTCTTTCTTTCTTTCTTTCTTTCTTTTTTTATTTCTGCTTCAAATGTCTCTTCCCTGACTTTAATAAATGCATGTCCATTATTCATAGGCAGAGGATGGTAAATAGAGCATTCTCCCTAAAAGTTCCTCTGAGGACACAGTTTTGCCTTGCTGCACAAGAACAAAAAAAAGCAAAAAACAAAACAAAACAAAAAAACCACTAATCCAGACCAGATGGGCCTCTTCATTCTTCCTACCAGATATGTTGGGAATATACGTGACTAGAAAGTGTCTAAATTTGATTGTTACTAGGGGCAGAGAAATGAGCAGCTACGTGCAGGTAGGGGTCCAATATATCGAGGTGAATTCTTTGGGGAGAGGTTTATGTGTATAGCATGTGCAGGTGAAGGATCCAAGGTGCCAAGAGCCTTGTTACAAGAGGGTAGCTAGGCTCAGGAGATCCCTAGTGGCTGAACCCTTGCAGCACAAGCCTGAGGGCCTGTGTTCAGATCACCAGAACCCATTATAATCCCGGGCGGATGGTTACCTGCTTGTGAGTCCAGCCTCGGAAGACAGAGACACCGTGAACTCAGAGCAAGATGGCTGTGGAGACTAGCCTCAGCAGAGAGTTTGGGTTTGACAGAGACCCTGCCTCAGTGATTAATGTGGAAGAGAAATCAAAGACAATTCATTACATCAACCTCAGACCTCCATAAGTGTATATACCTACATGCATGTGAACTCACACACATGCCTACACATGTGAAGCTTATATGCAACACACACACACACACACACACACACACACACACACACACACACACACCATAAAAAAGAAAGGGGTGGGCAAGGCTATGCATAGTTAAAAGCAAGCAGGGCCTCAGGCTGAACTATCTTGCATGTTTTTACCTGTCTTAAATGAAAGTGCTTGCTGAGCAAGCCTGCTCCCCCAAATGCATAATGGAGAAAGAGAATTAGTTCCCAAAAGTTTTTCTCTGACCGCCACCATGGGACTGTGGCACGTCTACACACACACACACACACACACACACACACACACACACACACACACACATCACATTAAACACAATATATTTAAAAATAAATAAATGTACAATATCACAGGAAGTCTTTGGTAAATTTCACCAGGAAGAGAGTGTGGGATACAAAAAAGCGTTGTGTATGAGCAATGAGATAGCAATATTGCTGTGGGGCAGCTGACAGTTTTAGGTAACACCTTACTAATTCAGTTTGTTTTCTGCCTTCCCTTCCGAGCAGCCAGGCTCCTGTGTATCTATTGATCACGGCACACAAAGCAGATGCATACCTTTGCTATCAACAGAAGCTTTGGGTATATTAATTTTTTTTGTTTGTTTTTTTTTGAGACAGGGTTTCTCTGTGTAGTTTTGGTGCCCGTCCTGGATCTCACTCTATAGACCAGGCTGGCCTCGAACTCATAGAGATCCACCTGGCTCTGCCTCCGGAGTGCTGGGATTAAAGGCGTGCGCCACCACCGCCTGGCGGGTATATTAATTTTTAAGGAACACAAAGTTGACTAGAGTTGCAAAACACATGTCCAATCATCATAGAATTACCTCAAAATAGTTCTAGGACATAACTCTTTACTCTTAAGCATGTTAAAGTTTTCAATGAATGAAAATTCTTCATTTTTTTTATAGCTCAGAAACTGAATACATCAGATACTGAGTTATATGATTAGAGAATCTAAAGGAATAAATTGAAATTTTATAATCAGAGGAGACTTAAGTCAAATAGCCAGATGAACAACAAATATACAGGAGCATATTTACATATTAGTAAAAACCACATAGAAAATTAATTTCACATCAAAATATCAGAGAAGGTTGTTGGAGAAGAAAAAAAATATATTTTTGAGTTTACCCCAATGTGCCAATAGTAAGAGGCATGATAATATTGGAAAACAGAATCCATGAAGAGATGTTGGTTTTGAGGTAGATGGGTATATTTTGTCTCATGTTTAATAAGTGCTAAAAAATTAATCATAGTAAAATTATTATTTAGCATTCAGTATTGTATGGTTGTCATGAAAATGTTAAAGGAATTCATATACTTGTGGTGGCTTGAATGAAAATGGACCCCATAGAGTTGTAGGGAGTGGTGTTATTGGAGGTGCGGCCTTGTTGGAGTAGGTGTGGCTTTGTTGGAGGAAATATGTCACTGGGAGTGGGCTTTGAGGTTTCAGATGCTGGAACCAGGCCCCATCTCTCTCGCTTCCTGCTGCCTGTAGATTCAGATGTAGAACTCTCAGCTACCTCTCCAGGACCACGTCTGCCTGTGTGCTGCCGTGTTTTCCACTATGATGACAATGGACTAAACCTCTGAACTGTAAGCCAGCCCCAGTTAAATGTTTTCCTTTAATAAGAGTTGCCATAGTCATGGTGTCTATTCACAGCTATAGAAATCCTAACTGAGGCAATACTCAACATGAAGATAGCTCCTGGAACACGCATTTAGAGTGTTTAATCGCTACAGGATAAGATTTTAGCTGGACTATGGTCTTTTCCGCAGACAGTTTTGGAGAAAAATCACAAACACAGAGAAAGATATATATACATATATATGTATATATATATATGTATATATATATATATATATACACATATATCTTACATTATAAACTGAAGATAAACTGGCAGCCCTTGCAGTGTTATTGGGCTACAAATGCATAGTTTGTTCCTTAGTGTTTGATAAGTTAAAAGTATTTGCACCAAAATATAAATGCTTCAAGAATTTTTGGAAGAAAGGAAGTCCATGCAAACAGCAATCCTGGACCCACATTCCCACATGGTAATAGCTGGTCCAAGTGCAGGAGTGGTAGTCTTCCTGGGCCTCTGTAACTTGGCACAATCTTTCTGACCTCCTGTTTTGTGTCAGTTTGCCTCACCACTTCATGTAAATGGCTCTCCTCCAGTAGATGTTTGAGATAGAAATTTCCAGGGAAGTTAAGAGGGTTTTTTGTTGTTGTCGTTTTTAAATTAAAAGATAAACCATGAAACAAATTAAACGACACATTTAACTGTGGATGGTGGATGTTTAACTGGCCTGAGATCATGTGATTTTTGTACAGCTCTTAGGTTATTCATGCTGATTAGTTTTGAAGAGGGCAAATATTAATAACAATCCTTTTAGTAGACTGGAGTTGTTCACAAAAGCGATTCTTGAACAACTCCAGTCAGTCACACAAGGAACTGCTAGAAATCAGGCAGGACAATCGCATTAGAGTCAAGTCTTGGTGCTGTTATGAGGTGAACAGGATATAGGATTCTTGAATACTGCTCATACAAAGACAGGAAGTATCTCATATCCCTGAAAGTTTTAATCATATATATATATATATATGTGTGTGTGTGTGTGTGTGTGTGTGTGTGTGTGTGTGTGCATGATACTATTAATTTCACTAATAAAAGTCTGTTTCACCAAACAAAATCTTTTTACATCATTCATATACCAATTACCAAAGGTTCTGATGGTTAGTAGAGATTAGCAGCAGTATTTCAGTCTTTATACCGTGGCCTTTCTGATGAAAATACAAGCTAATCAGTCTTTGTATGAGTACTCCTGATTAAGACTCAAGAGCTTGTGTAAACCTGGAGCCAAGGACTCAAGCATAATAACACATTCTCTATAGGAAGATTTGGAAAAGCAAATTATAAAATAGGGCATGTTGCTTAGTGGTACAGCATATGCCTAGCAGACCCAAGATCCTGGCTTTAAGTCTCTGTATTGAAAAAAACAAAAACAGAAACAAATAAGAGATAAAAGTGAATTATAGGCATTGGTCTTCTGTAGAGAAGTACTTTCCAAGCATAAAACAGTTGAAGCCAATTGCAGAAGAACAAGATAATATGTTTGACCAAAAAAAAAAAAAGTTAAGATTTCATACATTGAAAGAGGAATTAAAGGCTTCTGGAAAATACTAGTAGCAAATATTTCCCAAGTGAAATCTATACCAGGCTTTATATATAATATATAATAAAGCAATGCAAACAATATAATTTTTCTGTTTTCTTTTTCTCTTTTTCTTTCTTATTTTGCCATAGAGTCTCATTCTGTGTACCCTGGCTGACCCAGAACTGATGATCCTCCTACTTCAATCTCCAGGATGCCGGAATTCCATATTGGCTTCCATACTCAGTTTCTGCTTTTCTCTTAATATTTTAGTGCTAATTAGTTATACAAGAATGTCCAAATTGAGTGAGGCCTGGTGGGGACCCCTGTGACCTGAGCTACTTGGGCTGTTGAGACTGGAAAATCTCAGGTTCATGGCTTACCTGGGCTACACAGTGAATTCAAGGCCAGCTTGGCCAACTTAGTGGTATGGCCTTGTCTCAACATAGTTAAAGGTCCTTGGAGCATGTAGCTCAGCAGTACGTGCGTGTAGTAAATGCATAGGAGATGCAGTAGCACTTGCTCAGTAGTAAAACACATGCATCCAGCCCCCAGCACTACGAAAAGCAAGCCAACAGGATAGACTAAGATAATTTTCACTCCATGTGCAGGGTTCACATGGAACACAGGCATAAACCTTGCCTGTTGCTCTAGCTTTCCCACTGAAGCCCTTACCGTTGACTGTCATGACAGTTATTTTGTTGGGCACAGATACTTTTGTGGTCACCCCTGGAGAAGCCACATCTTGATCTTGGGCAAAGCAAGCCTTTCATCTGCAGGCCAAATGACATTTTATTGCTTTGTTTTTTTTCTTTGCTTTTATTTTTTAAAGTTTTTTTTTTTTTTTTAGTTTTTCAGATTATAATTACATAATTTCCGCCTTTCCTTTTCTCTTTCTGAACCCTCCCATGCCCCCTCCTTTTGAATTCATGGTCGCTCTTTATTTAATTGTTGTAATATATACATTTGACACAGAGGACATATTTCCTCATATCTTGTTTTGGAAGGATGGACGTTGCTTAGCTGTGAACCAAATACTGATGATTGATGCAAAGGTACCTTCTTTGACTTGAGAAGACATGGCAATCAGTCATGAATACCCCAAGCTTTAAAGGGGTAACTGTTACTATTTTCCAGTAGAGATTTCTTAGTCGCCACTATGAGCAGGGCTAGCTTGAGAACGACACCCTGATTATTCCAACCACAGAGAGTAAGAAAGGACTGACTCTTCCTCATCAAGATGTGTGCCCATTTCATCTTGTGTCCTACCTCTAATGATTTCCCAGAATGACTCATCTCAACAGAACTTTTTACTTAAAAAAAAAAAAAAAAAAAAAAGATCTTGCACCAAGCATGCACTCACAACTCTGTGGTACATTGGCACGTTTCTTATAATCTGTGTTTTTCAGTCACGCAGTGGACATCTGCTGTTTATGTCTGCCAAAAATCCATTTCCCCTTCTTTTGAAATTGTGCCCCAAACTCACACTGGGAAGGACGCCTCTTCCCTATGTATACAGGCATGAGATTGTTAAACACGATGTTCTCATTTTCTCCAGTCAGGGGATGGACACATAGCCCAAACTATACCAATTCAGTGCATTCTTTTCCTCGAAATCTAGAACTCACAAGGAATGTGGAGAATGGTATAAAAAGCAGTTGGCATTAATTATTCCAGCCTGTTATAATTGTCCTTTGGTTTTTTCTCTCTAGACATATGTTGGCTCCTGACTTCAAGAATGACTCTCTGATTGCATCTAGGGGCCCAAATTCTTCAATCTTATGTATTTCTTGTGCTTCTTGAGCTAGATTGATTTCTGTTTCTTGCACCCAAATAATCCTAACTGATGCAAGTTATCACCATGGAAGATTTATTTTCTATAGATATGGTCTTTCCCCAAGTTTTCCTGTTGCTGAGTTTTATTTCTATACCAAGATAGAATCTTACATTAATGCTATGTGACTTTGCCTGGGAAGATGTGAACTAATGTCTATTTACCCCAGTTATAGTAATAAAAATGGAATTAAGAAAGAATTCCACCCAAGTCTGCCTTGGTGAATCAGTGAGTTCACTGTGGCTGTTTATAGGAGAATGGGTGAGTGGTCACTCACAGGGGCAGGGGTAAGCGGTCACTCACAGAGGCATGGGTGAAGGGTCACTCACAGGGGCAGGGGTGAGGCGTTACTCACAGGTCACTGACTTGCCTCTCGGGCTCCCTGTCTAGCGTGCAGACAGAAGTAAATGAATGGAATCCTCCCTGCCCCATCAAACTTTCAGTGCTAACATAGCCTAGGGCAGTGGCTTTGTGAGTCATAACTTTCTGAGCTTCATGAGTCTTGTAAGCTTGTTGAGTTTCCTGAGCCTCTTAATGATCTTACTTCCTGACTCATGTGAGTCTCCTTCCAGGAGGAACTAATTCAATTTGGAGGAGACAGAAATGCTGAAAATTTTCTTTGCCCACTTGAAACTCAATTAAAATTTTATTACATTTATTAATTTTGAGTTGTGTGTGTGTGTGTGTGTGTGTGTGTTTGGAGTTTGTGTGTGTGTGTGTGTGTGTGTGTGTGTTTGGAGTTTGTGTGTGTGTGTGTTTGGAGTTTGTGTATGTGTGTGCATGTGTGTGTATGTGTGTGTGCATGTGTGTATGAGTGTGTGTGTGTTTGGAGTTTGTGTATGAGTGTGTGTGTGTGTATGTGTGTGTGTGTTTGGAGTTTGTGTGTGTGTGTGTTTGGAGTTTGTGTATGTGTGTGCATGTGTGTGTATGTGTGTGTGCATGTGTGTATGAGTGTGTGTGTGTGTTTGGAGTTTGTGTATGAGTGTATGTGTGTATGTGTGTGTGTGTTTGGAGTTTGTGTGTGTGTGTATGTGTGTTTGGAGTTTGTGTATGTGTGTGCATGTGTGTGTATGTGTGTGTATGCATGTGTGTATGAGTGTGTGTGTATGTGTGTGTGTGTTTGGAGTTTGTGTGTGTGTGTGTGTATGTGTGTGTGTGTGCATGTGTGTATGAGTGTGTGTGTGTGTGTGTGTGTGTGTGTGTGTGTGTGTGTAGTTTGTGTGGGCAGTGACACTGTGCTTCCATGGAGATCTAATGATGACATGGAAGAGTTAGGTCTTTCCTTCCTCCACGAGAGTCCAGGTCCTGGGGATACAAAGGTCAACAGGTTTGCTGGCAGGTACCTGAACTAGCTAGCCCTGAATCTCACTAGCCTTGAGTTAAAATGTAACTGATTTTTCCTTTTGTTTGTCGGTTTCCCCCTCCACCCCCATTGTTTGGGTTGGGTTTCTCTTATTTGTTTTTTGGTTGGTTGGGTGGATTTTTTTGAGGGGGGGGGCAGTTATTTTATTGGCTTGGGGAAGGGTTTGCTATGATCTTATTTTCTCCCTATGTGCACGATGGTCACCTCTTACCACCTCCCAAGTGCTAGAATCACAGATTTGCACCACCATCCCTAGCTTGCAGTCTGTATTTTTATTTGCCCAATCTGGCAACCCTAATGTTAAAATAAATGAAAGTTTTAAGTGCTGAATCATTCTTCATAAATACGATGTGCTGCTTCTTAGGGTTCATATTATACAAAGTCGCTAGAGGTGCATATGCTATTTCATTTTGTTAGCTGTATTCCCAAGTGACTTAAAAAGATTAAATGCATTTTGAAAAGATCTACTGCTATTGCAGACACTTCTTGCTCATTTAAAAATTATATTTTTATTATATAATATATTTTTATTTAAATATAATAAAATTATATTTTAATTTTTGATAGATTTATTTGATTGATAAATTTTAACTAATTAATTTGTGTGTTCAGTGTGTGTGTGTGTGTGTGTGTGTATGTGTGTGTCTTTGGAGTTTGTATGTGTGTGTGTGTGTGTGTTTGGAGTTTGTGTATATGTGTGTGTATGTATGTGTGTATGTGTGTGTGTGTGTGTGTGTGTGTTTGGAGTTTGTGTGTGTATATGTGTGTATGAGTGTGAGCACAAGTATGCGCAGCATATGTGTGGTGGTCAGAGGACCACCTGGGAGAGTCAGTTTCTCCTCCCACCATGCACATCCTAGGTACCAAACACGTATGTATCATTAGGCTTGATGATAGGTGTCTTTACCCATGAGTCGTTGTACTGGTCACCTACTGATTTTTTTTAAATTAATAATTATTTGAGATTTCACACATGATCACTGTATTTACATCATTTCCTCCCCTTCTCTTCCTGCTACTTCTCCTATGCCCACCCCTCTCTCATGTTCATGGCCTCGTCTTATAAAATTATTGTAATTTATAGCTTTTCAGGTTTCATTGTGCACTGTGTCACATGAGAACATTCTCAGACTGGTTGGTGTATGTCATTTCAAGCATATTCTCTGTCCACACTTCTTCTGCTGCTCCTCTAGGACGTGAGTCTCCTTTTTGTCCAGTACAGTCTTGTTTCTGCTACGCATCATATGCACACATACCTTTTTGTATCTCTATAAATCTAGGAGCCACAAGTAAGAGAACATATATGCTTGTCTTTCTGAGGCTGGCTTAATTTGCTTGGTATATAACTACCTATAGTTGCACACATTTTTTTTTCTGCAAAGTTTGTTCTTCTTTATGGTTGAAAAGCTTCCAATATTCATTTATACATTATATTTTTTTCTATTCCTTCTTCTCTGTTGTTGGACACTTAGGTCGGTTCCATAACTTACCTGCTGAAATAGATGTTGATGTGCAAGTGTCTCTGTGACACGTTAACTTAGAATCCTTTAGATAAATACATAAGAATATTATAGCTGAGGCACATGGAATATCTATTGTTGGTTTTGTCAGAAACCTCCACACTGACTTCCACAATTTCTGGACTAATTTCCATTTCCACCACTAGTGTATAAGTATAGTCTTTTGTCTGTATCTTCAATGGCAATTGTTATTTGTTTTAAAATTGCAATTTTATTTTTTATTAATTTATTTTTTTTCAGACAGGGTCTCACTATGTAGCTGTGGTTGGTCTGGAATGCATGAGATCCACCTGGCCTTGCTTCCCAGGTGCAAGAATTAAAGGTATGTGGACCTACTACAGACTTCTTTTTATTTTTAATTATGTGGATATGTGTGTGTTTGTGTGTGGGTTTGGCTGAGTGCAGGGCTGCTGGAGTACAAATGAGGGCATTGGGTCCCCTGGAGCTGGGTTTTTAGGCAGTCGTGAGCCTCCCAGCTTAGCTGCTGGGAATCCTACTCAAGTCCTCTGCAAGAGCAGCATGTGCTCTTCACCATCAAGCCACCTCTTCCGCCAATATCATTTGTTCTCTCTAAAGAGCTTCAATGTAGTTACGGAATTAATTTACTTTGAGACAGAGTCTCACTGTGCAGCTCTGTGTGGCTGGCTTAGAACTCACCATGTAGACCAGGCTAGCTTTGAACTCACAGAGATCCATCTGCTTCTGCCTCCAGAGTGCTAGAATTAAAGGCGTGTGTCACCACCATTCCTGGCTCATTGTTTTCTTTATGACTGCCTTCCTGACTGGGTAAGATTGAAATCTCAATGTTGTTTTAGTTTGTGTTTCTCAAGTGACTAATGAAGTTAACAGTATTTCATAAGGTGATTGGTCATTTGTATTTTCTCTTTTGAAAACTGTTAGTTTATTTCATTGACCTATTGATTGAATTGTTCTAGTTATTCTTTGTTGTTGTTGTTTTGTTTTCTGGCTGACATCTTTTTTGCTTTTATTTATTTACTTTAAGTGGAAATATGTTTTATTCATAAATATATTCTGATTACAGTCTCCCCTGCTCCAACCCCTCCCCAATTTCCCCCACTTCCCCATCCACCCAAATCCACACCCTTTCTTTCTCTCTCTCTCACTAGAACATAAACAGGCATCTAGAAATAATAATAATGATAAGAATATGACAAAATAAAAACAAACATTAAAAAAGAGCCAAAGAAAAAGGAGAAGAAACACATGCAGATGCTGAGACACACAAATTCACACACACACACACAAAACCTATAGAAACAAAATTGGAAGCCATAATAGATAGGCAAAAGTTATGTAAGGATTAAAAAAATAGATTAAATTACATAATAAATAAACATGTAAGTAAGTAAGTAAATAAATAATTAAATAAAGCCCAGATGAAGCATTGTGAGACAAAAATACCTTCAAAAATAACACTGAATTTATTTTGTGTTGGGCATGGGACCTGTGTAGCTAGAGATTTCCTGCCTGGCCCATGGTCAGGGCAAATCTCTCTCACCCGCCAGTCCCACAGCCACTCAGACCCGATCAAGTAAACACGGAGACTTATATTAGTTACAAACTGTATGGCCGTGGCAGGCTTCTTGCTAACTGTTCTTATATCTTAAATTAATCCATTTCCATTAATCTATACCTTGCCACATGGCTCGTGGCTTACTGGGATCTTCCCATGCGGCTTGTCATGGTGGCGGCTGGTGTCTCTCTCTCAGCCTTCCACTTCCCAGAATTCTTCTCCTTGTCCCGCCTATACTTCCTGCCTAGCCAATGGCCAATCAGTGATTTATTTACTGACCAATCAGCAACACACTTGACATACAGACCATCCCACAGCAGACCTGCCTTCGAGTGTGGTTTGTATACTGTGAGACTCCACTGAAGACTCTACTAACTTTTCCTTTGCTAGTGGTTTTTACTTGGAGATGGATTTTGGGATAGGAATGGGGTTGTCTGCTTCCCTTCTCAGCTCTACTACCCCATCTGCCTTAGACCCATGTAGGCCCCATGCAGGCTGCCACAGTCTCTGTGAGTTCATAAGCCAGTTTTCATTTCCAAATCTGGTGCCAGTTTTGTTCTTGATACTGTAAAGACTTTATTACACATTACAGATTGGGCTGGGGAGATGGTTTATGTGTGAAAGTGCTCGCCATGTAAGTGTGAAGACCTGAGTTGAAGTCTCAAGACCCTATGAAAAGCCCTATGCATAGTATGACCATAATCCTAGTGCCACTGTGGGAAGATGGGAGACGGTGTTATATGCTAATTTCTTCTCAGATGATGCATTCTATTTTGGACAAAGTGTTTTAAGGCTAGGGATGTAAGGGAAGTGAAATATTCCATCCTGCGGGGAAGATCTTTAAGACTCAGGGGGGTATTTAAAGGGAGACTCATTAAAACTTAGGGAGTAAACAACTCAGCAGCTTTAGGAAGTCCCTGAAACTGACCAGATAAATGAGACATTCTTCTTTCCAAGACTAGATAAATAGTCAAGTCTGCTGGGTGACACTTTCAGATACGCCAGGCTTCCTAGAAGAGGCAGTCAAGATGAACTGCTTGGAAGAGAGACTTGTCAAGATGCCTTTAAGTTATGGAGTGAGCTCCAGGGCTACAGCTTCTGTGAGCTGCCATTTACCGTGGTGGGCTTTTGTTATTTTTAAGTGATTTCTGTTCCTGTAGCAACCCTTCACCCATACGTCTGAAAGCTACCCCAAGTAAAAGTCATTAGTACCCCAATGAACTTCGGTGTTATCCTTACTTTTAACACTGGTTCCCTAT
Organism: Peromyscus eremicus; assembly: GCF_949786415.1. NCBI lineage: Eukaryota > Metazoa > Chordata > Mammalia > Rodentia > Cricetidae > Peromyscus > Peromyscus eremicus. Next base: position 27,570,621 of record NC_081424.1, on the reverse strand, counting down.
TTCAGGTGAGTAGATATTTTTTTCAGGTTGCTCCAGGAATAGTGTCACAGAACAGATGGAGGCAGGAGAATTCCAAGAAGCCTGAAGGGTAGCTAGCTTGGAAGATGCAGCCAAAAAAAAAAAAAAAAAAAAAGAAAAAAAAAAGAAAAAGAAAAAACAAAACAACAACAAAAAACCCAAACAAACACAAAGTCCCATTTTACAAACAAGAGGCATGAACTGACACCTAAGGTTGTCCTCTAACCTACACACACACACTGCAACAGGAGCATGCCCACATTCACACACACAAATGTGTGAACATACACACAAATACCACCAAGTTTGTAAATCACATTCTTTCTGAAGAGTAAGTAATTTCATCACAGTCATTATGAACATTTTCTTTAAAAAATTTTTTTTATTAAGAAATTTTCTATTCATTTTACATATCAACCACAGATTCCCCTGTCCTTCCTCCTCCCACTCCCAGACTTTCCCTCCAACCCCCGGCCCCATTCCCACCTCCTCCAAGGCAAGGTCTCCCATGGGGAGTCTGCAGCATCGTGAACATTTTCAAGGATTTCCTGGAATTGGCAATGATTTCATCTCTTGGCCCTTAGTAAATTCTCTTTTGATGACGATCACACAGCATCACCCACTGTTAACACGTATGACCATACATGTTCTTGTTGTACTATACAGCGATACTTCCTCTAACATGAGTTTGTCTTCTACTAATTGTACAAGTCTTCTCCTTCACCTACCATTATGGGAACACCATCAGTAACTGTATCAGAAATACTGACAGCAGACAAAGAAAATTGCTTTAACATTTTCTTACTACTTTCTATAAATATTTTGATTTAGTTGTATCTTTGAATGACCCTAGAGAAGCCATCTCTTCAGTGACATTATATCATTAATGCCTCTTAAGAAAATGGCAAATTGAGCCTTATTTGCAGCATGGTATTGTCATTTTTCATCAAGACATAAAATTATCAGATCTAGAGTGACAGAGTTTTTTCAGTGTCTTCAGTTTATCTGATTATAGTCTTATGGGAGAACTTTATTACAAAAAAACAAAAACAAAAACAAAACAAGGCAAAGACAGAAAACTCACTCTTTCAGATCATATTATATTTGGTCTGTTTCATAAACTCACCATCAGCAAGTGCTTCCAATAGTTTTCTTATTAGATACGCTGCCACACAGCTAGCTTTTATGACAGAGTCTGAACTGAAACATTTAAGTTATTGAGAAAACAGACATTTATTCAGTTCAATTGCTTTATCTTTACAGCAAATTTGGTATTTTTTTTGCATATATCACTCTTTCAAATTAGTCTTTGAAAACTAGCACAAATTCTCTACCAAATAAGCTAAATGTCTTACCATTTATCCTGACAAAAATAATCACCGATTCATTTTTCACTGAATAGCCTTCATTCATCCATGATTTTTTCTCAGGCTGATGCTTGCTCCAGGTTCCCACCATGTCGTTCAGAGGGTCAATGTTGGCTGAACTGCACACTCAGCAGAGGTCTTTGTAACTCTATCTTGCCATTTGATCCAGGACAGTGCCATGAGGAGCAGAGTCTCCTGGCATATCTCCTCTGTCTACCTTTGCCACATGACACTTTTATCTCCCTTCCTTCAGGGTTTTGTTTTGTTTTTCACTTTTAGTACCATGTGGATTTTCTGATGTTCTCTGTCTTAATTTACATCTCTATGCACTCTCTATCACTGGAAGTAGGGAGGTGCCTAGACCTACTTTTCCTTCCAGGATAGATTCAGCATATTTTTCCTATTCTTTTTTGTAAAGCTTCATATTAAACAAGATAATTTTGGCCATCATCCACTTCTGAGCACCGTTCTCCAACTTTCCTCAGTTTATCCTCTGGAGACTCTAGCAGACCATGCCTACATTTCTCCTCTTGTTTCTTCCTTTGTTGATATTTATATGCGGATCTTATCATAAAAACCTCACCGAACTTACTGATTTATACATAATCTATTTCTCATCTACACTTATATACATTTTATTTCATTTTAATATGTTGATACACAAATAAGGACTTGCAATACAAGGATGAATGTAGAGGACTCATATCATCCCTGATCTAAAGGAGTAACAGCTATGATTTCATTAAATTGTGCTTGCTGAAGGCTTATAGTAGGTAGCTTTGATCAAGTTAATACTTTTTATTTCTTCTTTGCTGTGAGCTGAAAATACTATCACGAATGGATATTGTAATATAAAAGTGTTTTTTTTTGCATTTATGGAGATTATCATGTGACTTTTCACTTCTAATTGGTTATTGTTGCAATAGTATATTTTCTGATACAGAAATACCTTTTTATATAGACAGCTCCAATCCGATTATGAGTAAACGCCCTATGGGACATTCCCAACAGTCATTGTACACTCTGACAGAGAGGCAAGCAGACGCATAAACACACACTGAGTATTGGAGGCTCCACTTGCTAATATTTGGTTGAGAAAGTTCATATTATGTGTAACACCAACTTAAGATTTTTTCCTTACTTATAGTATTTTATGTATGATTCCAGAATGGATACTATATTGTCATAAAATGAGACAATGCTAGGGCTTCTTTTATTTTTCTATTCTTTAGAATAGCTTGTATAAATTTGGGTTGATATATTCCTTGAAATAGTAATCCTCAGACTCCAGCATGAGTCTTTATGCATATTCATCAGCCTCACACTCAGGTTTCTAATTTAGTAGGTACAAATCAGGCCTCGAGAATTTTCTTATAACACGCATTCAGGTGATACTGATGCTTCTGTGCTAGGACCTAGACTTTAGGAACCCACCTAAAAGTTGGTAAAAATTTATTTATAAATCATGTGGGGCTATTTATTTTGTTTTGATAAATAATGCATAGATTTTTAAACTATTCTCTATCTTCATGTTTCATTTTCTGTCCTGTTACATTTGACATCCATTTTGGCAGATTACAGATATATTTTAAACAACTTGTCCATCTTGTCTCACTTTTCATTTCAATGGACAATGACCCCATTACAACGCTTTACGTCTCTACTGCATTATAATTCCATAATTTCAGTTTTATTATTATGTATTTTGAGATCTCTCCAGTGATGTGTTGGAGCTGTCTGGTTATACCTGCCTAGAGCCAAGCATCTGTGTATCACTACTAGCCAGTCTGTGGACAGTGGCACCAAGTGTAAAGAAATCAGAATCAGTAGCAACAGGAAAATATAAACTGCTGTGGGATGGTCTGTATGTCAAATGTGTGCTCTGATTGGTCAATAAATAAAACACTGATTGGCCAGTGGCCAGGCAGGAAGTATAGGTGGGACTAACAGAGGGGAGAACTGAGAGAACAGAAAGGCGGAGGGAGACACTGCCAGCCACCGCCATGACAAGCAGCATGTGAAGACACCAGTAAGCCACGAGCCATGTGGCAAGGTATAGATTTATAGAAATGGATTAATTTAAGTTGTAAGAACTAGATAACTAGAAGCCTGAGCCATTAGGCCAAACAGTTTAAGCAATATAAGTCTCTGTGTTTACTTGGTTGGGTCTGAGCAGCTGTGGGACTGGTGGATGAGAAAGATTTGTCCTGACTGTGGGCCAGGCAAGAAAACTCTAGCTACAATAAACTATATTAATCAGAGCCTCTATAACAGGAGCTGACCCACCACCCAAAAAAGAGCTAGTTTCCAATGCAATTCTCTCTCTCTCTCATCCCTGCTAATTGTTTTTGTTTTCCATTCTCTCCTATAAGATTTCTTACAAATATTCCAATTTTATGATCTTATAAAACTTTTAATGAATTATTTTATGTTTTTTGTTTTCCCATTAATTTATATTTGATTTTAGTTTTATTAGTATCTGTTTTTGAATTTTTCCCACCTTTTAAGTTCTTGGTGGATGTTTAGATTATCAACTTCTATGTTCCAAGACTGTATTATCCTGTAAATTTCCATAATTGTATTTTTTTAGTTTTTCCATAAAGGAGTTTAACTGTAGATAATAATTTAATAATTATTAATAAGTTAATATTTAATAATTATCAGTGCTCACTCATAGCTTACCTAGTACTATGCTTTTTCCATGTCCAGATACTTGTAAATGTGATCAGGATCTGCTTGTGTGCATTCTCAGGCTATTGTTTTTCATCATTAGCTTTTTATCTCATAGCGAAATGATCATGGGATATATGTTTTTTGTTTTTGGCAGTTTTTGAGACTTCTTTTTTGGCTAGGAAAGGAATTGGTTTTTTCAAAGGTTTTACCTGAGCCTGAGAAGACTGTGCATTCCTTGGGTCTCTAAACCAGTGAAAGTTTTGTTCAAACTTCCTTAGTCCTGAAAACAGTCTGCTTTAACTATCACATTCTGAGTGAGGTGTATTGAGATTTTGATACTTGGTTTTTCTTGGGTGAATCAGAATCTCTTCCCTGACTGGTATAGCTGGTTGAATTCATCATGGACCATGAGCTCAGCTTTGCTTCCCTTCCTTTTAATAGCTTCGCTTCTATGTCTGTGGTCCTCGAGCTTTCTTTCTGTCTTTCAAGCTAGCAATTCTATTAGCCATCTTATAAAAGCATTTAAGCTAACTTTTCCCCAAAGAGCAGTGAGCACCAGTGAAACACCAGCTCTTGCTGTAGTTTTCAGTCTTGCTGCTACATGCTCTATACTACATAAAATGCCCAACTTCATTCTTTTCATCTGTGTCTTTTGATTTTTTTCATATGCAATTCTTTTGTTTCTTATAACTTATTTTGGAACCATAATTTTCTTCTTATTCTTACTTAATTTTATAAAAGTGCTTAATACTTTTGATTTCTCTGTATGGACTTTTTAGATGGAGGGGTATATGTTTTGAATGCTGTTTTCATAGTTCCCGTCTGTCTTATGTTTTTGTTTTATGTTTCTTTTTTAAAATTGGTTGAGGTTTTGCTCAAGTCTACCATGCTCTCAAACTTTAAATTTTACATAACAAGAAAGAAGAAAAGTTGATATCACTTCTGCAGAATTTAGTCAATGCATAGCTATTAAGTAAATCTTATTACTCAGGATATTAATAAGGTAGGTAAAGCCTTTTATCTATTTAACTATTCATGAACTAAAAAAAAAGTGTATCTGTAACATATATAGTATAGCACTTGACAAATAGTGACAGGTTAAAAAATGAGGAGCATTATCTCCTGAAGCTGAATTTATATATGGCAAATAGATTTAAAATAATATGTTAAATATAATTACTGTAAACCAACTATTCATAACTATTGAGGCCATAAACCCTAGAGGAGAATCTACTAATACCACATTCCTAAAAGAGTATATTCCTAAGTGCATTGTAAATAATTACCCTTATATCCATAGATGAATATAGTTCTTAAACCTCACCAAGGAGATGGTCACCCTAGGCCAGGGGTTCTCAACCTGTGAGTCACAACCCCTTTGTGGGTTGCATATAAAATATCCTTCATGTCAGATATTTATATTACAATTCATAAAAGTAGCAAAATTGCAATTATGAAGTAGCAACAAAATAATTTAATGGTTGGGGGTCACCACACCATGAGGAACTGTATTAAAAGGTCACAGCATTAGGAAGGTTGAGGACCACTGCTTTAGGTTATCCAATACCAAGTGATCAACACTAAAAAGATACACATATGAGCAACACCAAGTAGACTCAGCACATTGTATTTATATATTTATTCATTTATACATATGTAAAGAGAAAGGAACCTGGAATTTTAGAGGGGGATGCAGGGCCCAGGAGAATTTGAAGGAGAGGGGAATAATGTAAACATAATATGCAAATTTATAAAAAGATTCACATACAAAAATGATATTATGTAAACCACATCCCAGTATAAAAACCTTGGGTCTGTGGCTCACATTACTAATGGAAAATAAGAAAATTCTGTAGGGATTTGCTCTAGAGAAGCTAGGAAACAAGGAGGACTCTAAGAAGGATGAATGGATCACCTTGGGAAGGGCAAACAGATGAGATCTCCATGAGTAAACTGGGAATGGGGGGGTAGTAGAAGGAAGGCGATGGGGTATGAGAACACGAGGGAACAGGATGATCGAGCTGGAACAGGGACAGATTGGTAGAGCAATGAAAGAGATACCATGATAGAGGGAGACATCATGGGGATAGGGAGAAACTGGGCGCTAGGGAAGTTCCCAGGAATGCACAAGGATGACCCCAGCTTAGACTACTAGCAATAGAGGAGAGGGTGCCTGAATTGGCTTACTCAAGTAATCAGATTGATGAATACCCTAACTGTCATCATAGAGCCTTCATCCAGTAACTGATGGAAGCAGATGCAGAGATCCACAGCCAAACACCAGACCAAGCTCCAGAAGTCCAATTGAAGAGAGAGAAGAGGGATTCTATGAGCAAGGGGCATCATGATCATGATGGAGAAACCTACAGAAACAACTAAACCAAGCTAGTGAGAACTCATGAACTTTATACCAACAGCTGTGGAGCCTCCATGGGACTGAATTAGGCCCACTGCACAATTGAGACAGTTGTGTAGCTTGATCTGCTTAAGGGGCCCCTGGCAGTAGGATCAAGATCCATCCCTGGTACATGAGCTGGCTTTTTGGAGCCCATTACCTAAGATGTGACACCTTGCACAGCCTTGCTGCATGTGGAGGGGCATGGACCTGCCTCAACTGAATATAACAGGCTCTGCTGACTCCCCATGGGAGGCCTTACCTTGTCAGAGGAGGGAATGGGGGCTGGGTTGAGTGGGAGACCTGGGGGGGTTGGTGGGTCAGGAAGAGGGAAGAGAGGGAGATCTGTGGTTGGTATGTAAAATGAATAAAAAGTTTCTTAGTAAAAAAAAAGAAAGAAAAATTCTGTAGCATTTTGAAACAGAGGTAGAATAAAACAATATTAGTAAGTACTGTCTTTTTGCATACATAATAACATAGTCCAAATTGTTTAGGTTTTTATTTGGTAAGATTGCAAGCATTAGGGTGATACGTTTTAGTTTTGAGTAAAATAATGTTTTGGCAAAGATGAGAAGAAAAAATAGTCACTTTGGGTTCATGGAGCTCATATCTGAAATGAAATGGATATTGGAACTATAGGAAACAGATATATATGTGGTGCTATATAATATCAAGAAACATAATCACCAAAGGAGAGAATTTGCCAAGAAAAACAGATACAGAGTTTGCTAAGAATAACAGAGGTAGGTGAAAATATCAGTCTTTTAAAAAGTAAGCACATGAGGGCTGGAGAAACGGCTCACTTGGTAATGTACTTGTGCAAGCCTGAGGCTCTATGCTTACATTCCAGGATACATGTGAAAGCCAGGGATGCCAGCGTGCGTCTGTGGTCCTAGCACTGGGTAGCGGAGATAGGTGGGATCCTGAGTTCATTGAACTCCAGTTTCAGTGACTGACCTTGCCTTAAAATGTAAGGTGGGGAGAGGTTGAGGAAGACACCAGACATCGACCTCGGATGGACTTCTAGCTTCCATATTCATGCACATACATATGCACATTCACCCCCCACACACACCTATACACACATTAATGTGTACATACACCCCTGTGCGTGTGCGCGCGCGCACACACACACACACACACACACACACACACACACACACACACCTTATCAACACCTCAGAATGCATCTTTAAAAGAAAAGATAAGCCATTTTACAAAAGAATGAAAGTATCTGAGAGCTTCTTAGGAGAGATTAGCTTTCACTTCTATTTGAAAAATAAATATTTTAAGAGATCTATGAACATATTTTGTTTAAAATATAGTTAAATGTTTAAATTGGAACTTTCTTTTTTGGTGAACTCAAAATAGTTCAAGATGAACTAATATGGAGCAGATTTTACCCACATCCATTGCTAAACAGCTACAAAAACAGATACACGAGAAAAGAGTTGTGAAGGACACTAGGTAACAGCCAGTGCAGGATGAGGATCCCTGAGAGAAGGCAAATACGAGAAGATCCTTGATTCTATAAGGTTGTTGCTTGGAGGTAATTTTTTTCATGGTGTTATGTATTATTGGTACATTAACGATAAAATTATTGCTACTTATACACGTGTTATCTGAGTCATACTTCATATGGGGTAGATAAGGGGTAACTCGTGTATTAGTGTTACTTGGATATATGAAGGTTACATGTACATCTCAAAAAAGAACCACGGACACAAACAACTACCTGGAAATCTCTACCTTCTTACCTACTTCACCTTGCCTCAGCAATTACACATTTTCACCTAAAGCTCAGTCAGTAAGTCTACTTTCATTTGACATCCTAAGCATCTAGGGACCAAAGACTATGCTTTCTCTTTGTGTCTCCCCTCCCGCCAGAATCCTCCTGGCATAAATACTGAATGGAGTAAATGAGGTACTGAAAGCAAAGAGGTTAAATTATACCCAAAATTCCTTCAAGAGTTCACAGGGAGAAAGAGTAGCAGGGTGCTTTCAAGAGCCACAGAGGTGTATTTGTGGAAATGACCTTTTTTTCTGTTGCATATTGTCTAACTTTAAAATATGAAAAACAGTAAAATGAAATACTCTTTAAAATCAAATGAGGCTCTTTTAATACATATTTACTCTAAGTCCCCATTTGATACAAATTCAAACAAATACATTGTGCATTGCTAGCTCTTTTTTCTATTTGTTATGTTTTTTTATCATTTAAAACAATTTTTTTAAATTTAAATACATTTTGATCATATTCTCCTCGAGTCCCCAGATTCTCTCCCCCTCCATACCTGCTCAACTTTGTTATTTTTGAAAAAAAAAAAAAAACACAAACATGCCCCTCCAACTAAGATAACAAAATTAAGTAACCTCTGAACTTAAAAAAGAAAAGAAAAAAAAAAGCCCTACAAACTGTAATCAAATAAAAGAACACACACAAAAAAGTCAAAATATATGTGGATAGCTACTCCTGAACTTGAGGCCTGTCCTGGAGTGGCTGATAGACCCAGTGTCTCTCCATTGGAGTAAACTGATTTTTTTTCCTCTCCTAGCAGGTATAAAGGACAGTCCAGTTGTTAATATTTACCCTTGTGGCTATGTTTTTTAAAAAATAGAACAAAATAAAAGGTAATTTTCATGGGAAAGGTAATAGGAATGCAAACAGAGCCCCGTGGTTTTGCCAAACTGAAGAGACAGAGAAAAGAAAAGGAAGCAAGAAAGTCATTCTGGGTGGTGAGGTCACAGAAAGTGAGTTGTGTATTCTTCAGAATCCTTTGTCTTCAGCTGAGAAGTGACCCACATACAGTGACAGGATCAGTGTTGTGGGATATTATTTTTTATTTTATTTTATTTTATTTTATTTTATTTTATTTTATTTTATTTTATTTATTTTTTTTTGTTTTTTGAGACAGGGTTTCTCTGTGTAGCTTTGAGCTTTTCCTGGAACTCACTTGGTAGCCCAGGCTGGCCTCAAATTCACAGAGATCTGCCTGGCTCTGCCTCCCGAGTGCTGGGATTAAAGGCGTGCGCCACCACCGCCCGGCAATGGGATATTATTTTAACCGTGCAAAGGTGTGTTACATTTATTTCTGGTGCTTTTGTTGATGCAAAAATGTGTGACATTTGTTCGATTAAATAAAATTAACCTGGGGTCAGGAGGCTGAGTCAAGGAAGTGGTAGGGAGGAACTAAGTGTAGTGAGGGTTCTTAAGGTGGGGCCTGAGCAGAAGGACGGCCCCTTTTTAGAGACAGCAAGGAGAGAAAGTTAGCTGTTTGCTGTTCAGCCTCTCTGAACTAGCAGAATTTCACGTCCACCTTTGAATTCTGAGTTCTATAGAGGGATAGAGATCTAGGTAAAGTTTCCTTTACTGGCTGTGACAGAGCTGGAGCCTGAGGGAACAGAATTCCCACCTTGCAGCCCAACCACTGCTGGCAGCTGCGGAGTTACGACTGCCAACTGGGACACCAGTGGCTGAAGGTGCAGCCACTGTATCGAATGAAAAACAACATGACAGTGTGAACCGGTACCAGAGAGCTGACAGAGCAGTTCCTAGTATTACAGAGGAATGGGCATTTTCTAAGTTTCTAGAAGCAGATACGTGAAGCCCCTATAATCAAAGTGTCTTGGGATAGAATTCTCAGAAGAGTGTCATGCAGTCTGATGGTTTCTCTGCCCTCCAGTCATACCTGGCCCCGTGGTGCCCCAGCCACTTATAAAATAATCACTCAGAGGCTTATATTAACTCCCAATTGTATGGCCTATGGCAGGCTTCTTGCCAGCTAGCTCTTATAACTCAACCTATTTCTATTTAAGTTTTGCCATGTGGCCGTGGCTTACCAGTACTTTCACGTCTTGCTTCTCCTGGTGGTGCTGGCATTTCCCTAGACTCCACTTTTCTCTTTCCTGTCTCTCTCCTAGGATTTCCCACCTGCCTCTAAGCTGCCTTGCCGTAGGCCAAATCAGCTTATTTATTAACCAGTGGGAATAACATATATTCACAGCATATAGAAAGACATCCCCAGCAGTGTTATTTAAGTGGGGGGTTGGGCATAGAATGAAGATGACTTGACTGCTATTCCTCCTCCTCCTCCTCCTCCTCCTCCTCCTCCTCCTCCTCCTCCTCCCCTTCTTCTTCTTCTTCTTCTCCTCCTCCTCCTCCTCCTCCTCCTCCTCCTCCTCCTCCTTCTTCTTCTTCTGTTTGTAGAGACAGTGTTTCTCTGTGTTGCTCTGGCTGTCCTGGAACTCACTCTATAGACCAAGCTGGCTTCAAACTCAGAGATCTGCCTGCCTCTGCCTCCTGAGTGCTGGGATTAAAGGCGTGCACCACCACTGCCAGGCTTGGCTGTTATTCTTATGACTTCATATCTACTATATTGGTGAAAGAGGAACCCCCAAACACTGATGTCTGATATTAGATAGAAGATGGTAGTAACGGTTTACTGGTCACATGTCTGCACACACCAAGAGTGGACACTGATTGCCATGGAGGATGACAGAAGGGTCGCATGGGGATAAGGAACAGGAAAAGGATTGTAAAATGCAGGCTTTGCAATAACAGGAAGGTTGGAGGGGCATCCATTAGTTCCCAAGGCAGATTGTGATTGGTTACTTTGAATGATTCTTGAATTGACAGTGAGGTAAGATATGTTAAGTTGAAGACAGGGTGGGTGCAGCTAGCAGGGACACTCAGTTTTCACTGGTAGAAGTTTTACTATTGGGAACAAGAGAAACTTACTTCTTGGTCCCCGGGGTACTGTGAGGCTCAGAGGCAGAACTTGAACATGTAGGTTTTACACTGTACACACATGTAGCAGGAATCTTAAAAGTTTTTATTAATGAAAATTAACCCAGAGGCCAGTTATTGGGGTGAATGCTGGAAGATCAGAGAAGCAGAACAAGCCACAGCTACCTCACCTCGCCAGTTCTTCAGCTGATCCTGTTTCCTCAGACTGGAAGCCTCTGAATCCTTATCCAAATAGATCTCAGATGAATTGTACTGTTCAAAGCCTGAAAGCTTAACCAGGCTAAAAGCTTGTAGTTTCTGGTCTTCACGCCTTAAATACCTTTCTGCTTTCTGCCCTCACTTCTTGGGATTAAAGGTGTGAGTCACCATGCCTGGCTATTTCCAGTGTGGCCTTGAACTCACAGAGATCCATGCCTCCAGAATGCTAGGATTAAAGGTGTGTGTGCCACCATTTTCTAGCCTCTGTATCTAGTGGCTGTTTTGTTCTCTGACCCCAGATAAGTTTATTAGGGTGCACAATATTTTGGGGAACACAATAGCCACCACACATACATACTCAATTGACAGTAGAATCTTAACTATTTTATAGCTTATTCATTATCAGGTACATTTCAGAACAAAGCCACCACAATTTTAAGAAATGTAAAAGATGAGAACAACCAATAGTATAAACCCCACAATATTTATTACTAATCAAGATGAACACTTTATCACAAAGTGCAGAAAAACCTGACTCAGCTAAGAGAAAAATAAATTAATTAAAATGAATCCAGAAAGAATACTTTTAAGATCAGTCATATTGTATACACTACTCTTGCAAATCCGACTTGTGTGTTTATGAAGGTAGAACATGACATGGAAAGATGAGTAAAATATAATATGTAAAAATAACCCACAGGAGATGTCTAGAGATGAAAAATTACAGCTGAGATGAAAAACATGCTACATGGCATTAAGATGAGGAGGCACCTTGGAAGGAAATTTGGTGAACATGCAAGCAGTGGTGGAAAAGATCCACCAGGAAGCACAGAATAGACAGAATATGATTTTAAAATTCATCAGAGGTCAGTGTCTAGTAGCACAACATCTAGTAACCGAAAGTGCATACAGTTGAAATTTTAGAGGAAATGAGTGAAGGAGGAGGTGTTAGAAACACATTCATAAATATGACCGACTACATTTAACAAAAACTATAAACCCAAAGATCCAGGAAGCTCAAGAGAAATCATTAAAAATATGTCCAAACACATCATCATTCATCTATTAAAAAAAAAAAACAAAGATGATCCTATTAACAATCAGAGAAGAAATCCCACTACAAAGAACATTTCAAAGGGACAGTAGACTCTTCTTGATTGAAGAAGGAGTGGAGCAAAAGCATCAGAGCTCAGAAATGAACATGCTCAAGGCACAGTTTGTAAGTCAGTAAAACTGTTTCAAATGCCAAAGCAAAATAAAATGCTTTTCTGACTAAAAAAGCTGAAGAAGTTCCTTGCCAGCAGACATGTGCACCAAGATTATAAAAGACACTTCCTTGGGCAGACAGAAAATATCATTGGAAGGAAATTTGGATTTAATCTAAGAAATGGAAAGCCCCTAAAAGAGCAAACAGAAGATGAGTATTTCATGATTAAATAAGTTTTCATTAAGTTTAAAGAGCGACTGGGTAAAACAAACACAGTAACAATGGGCTGTGGTGCTGAGAGCAGCTGTGGATTAAAATATGTGACAGAACTGGATATGGGACAAAAGAAAGAAGAGGAATGTGGACTTAATATTTCATAGTCTTTAGGTAGTGTATAAGCTTAAACATATCAAAACCCTCCAGTGTTGACACATGCCTGTAACACAGACACTTGGGATCCTGAGGAAGGAGGTTCAACAGTTCAAGGACATCTGGGTGACACAAGAGGACACTAGACCCTGTGAGATGGTTCAGCAGATGGAGTTGCTTGTCCAAAGCCCAATGACCTGAGTTTGAGCAACTACACCCACACAGTAGGAGGAGAGAACTGATGACTGTAAGTGGTCATCTTACCTCTACCCATATGTCATGGGATACTCTCTCATATACACAAACACAAAATAAAAGGGTAATTAAAATATTTTAAGAGGAAAATATATTGGTTAAAGTTGCACTGTCATTATTTCATAAATATTGAAATTATAGACACCGTTGCTACAATTGCCGGACACACACACATATATATTACTATGCAACATATTTATGTACATATGAGTATATATATACATACATATACAATCACACATACACACACACACACACACACACACACACACACATATATATATATATATACAAACAATAATAGGAATAAAATAGAGTAAAATGATAATTAAAAAAATGACAAAAAAATAGAATTTTAAGTGGGACAGTTAGAAAGCAAATAGTTTCCCAGGCATAGCGGTTCACAGCTGTATTCCTAGAAATTGTGAGGTGGCAGTAGAAGATCAAGAGTTCAAGACCAGTTTTGGCTACACAGAAAAGTCAGGGCCAGCTGGGACAACAGGAGATTTTGTCTCAACCCCCATAAAAAAAAAAAGATCCAAACAAAACCAACAAAATGAAACAAATTAATCAGATAGTTTTGACCTCTGCACACAGATGATTACACTAAATGTAAAAGGCCTAATAAACTAGTTAAAAGCTAGAGATGTGTGCTGGGGTGATAGCTTGGTAAAATGCTTGCTGTTCAAGCATTAGAATCTGAGTTCGATTTCTAGAACACATGTAACAAACAAACAAACTAAACACAGAAATGATGGTGTGGGCTTGCAATTCCAGTGTTGAGGAGGCAGGGAGAGATGGATCCCTGAGGCTTGCTGGCCAGCCAGCCTAGCCTAACCAGTGAGGTCCAGGCCAAAGAGAGATCCCGTATTTAAAAACAAGGTGGACAGCTCCTAAGGGAGGACACACAAATTTTATTTCTGTCCTCCACGCACACGTGCACACTCATGAATGTGCACCTACACAACAAGAACACACAGGAGTGTATACAGAGAGAGAGAGAGAGAGAGAGAGAGAGAGAGAGAGAGAGAGAGAGAGATTCAGATAGATTTTTTTTTGGAAAAAGAAACAGGCCAAAATCTATGCTATTTATTAACTTGGAGTTTGGGCTGGAGAGATGGGTCAGTGGTTAAGAGCTCATACTGTTCTTTCAGGGACCCAAGTTCAGTTCTCAGCCCCTATACAAGGCAACTCACAAGTGCCTATAACTTCAGCTCCAGAGGATCCAATGCCCTCATATGGGCTCTGCAGGAATCTGTACTTACATTTGCACATGTCCCCACACAGACACACATACATATAATGAAAACATAAAAATGAAAAAAAAAAAGCTTAAAAAAGATAGGGAGTTTAAATAGGAAGAAACAGAGCAACAAAACCATAGGAGGGAACACACCATGGAATAATGTATACCATGGAAAGACTACTTGAAGGACTGGTGGATGGCTTTCCTTGGTTACCAAGAAGAAACAGAAATGGTACTTAACTTTTCAAATGAAACAACATAAGCATGTATAAATGTTATAAAGCATCGGTTATTTCTGAGAGGTGTGACAGTGGTTAGGAGCTGGGCTCGGTGTTTCCAGGTCTTTGGCTTTGTATTTAAGAAAAAAAAAAAAAGCTCACAGAGAATGCAAAGTAAGAAAAACCTTTATTCAAAACAAGGTGATAGAACAAATCAGAAACACACTGTCAAGAGTGACAGTAGGCCACGTGAATGAAGGTATCAAGGACCCTTGTTACTGTTTAAGGATTACTTTTATGGGCTTCAAGAGAAAGAAGAGTTGCCAAGGGGAGTGGTTTTCTATGTTGATTGACAAGTTACATTATTACATTACTGTGGATGTCCCTTCTCATAGTACATTATCCACCATGTTCATGCCCAGTTATGAACAGGCATAAGATGGTAAATAGTAGTAGGCTCTCTCTAAAAGTTTACTAGGAGACACAGTTTAATCCTATTGTGCATGTATTCAGAACCAATTGAGGCCAGAGCATACTCTCAACGCTTCAACCAATATATTCATAATAAACTTAATTAAAACTGTCCAAAGTTGGTAGTCATTAAGAGGAGAAATTTACTCCAATTTTTGGAGTGAATGTTTATGGGGTACAGGTGGGGCTCCTGGATTGCTAACAGGTTGTAGGTGTGTTGTATGGCATAGGTGTGTGTGTGTGTGTGTGTGTGTGTGTGTGTGTGTGTGTGTGTACAGTGTGTGCAGGTAATAGTCATTGGCTGTGAAATGAATTATTATTAGAAGACATGTCTGTGTGCATAACTCGAACCAAGTGGTGTCCCGGTTTGCTAAAGTAGTTCCTTACTTTATTGTCTCAAGAATAATTATCCTGAGAAGTGATATGGTAATTCTATGATCTTCATAGCTCAATGCCTTGGAAGACTTTCCAGGCTATTCATCATCTATGCTGATTAAAGAAGATATGAGTAGTCTGAATCTCCCTATTATCTCTTAAATAAAGTGAAAATTTTATTATATAATTCTTCACAAGTCAACTTATGCCTAACTTGCTTACCTACTAATCTATAAAGTTATTTAAGAGAAAATAATATTAAACATATATAAGCTCTTAATAAAACAAGGAATCTTTTCCAATTTGTTTTATGAGGCTATTTTTTAAAACTGTTACTAAAACTGGTCAAGTAAAAATGTCCAAAACAAAGAACTGCCCAGACAAAAAAAATATGGGTTAATATTCTTTATATACATATACATAAAAATTCCAAACACATTGTAGAAAACTGAGCCCAAAATATTTTAATTATATAATGCATAGTAACCAAGTTATCTTAGAAGCAATGGGTTGGCTTAACAGAAGATGAATCAAAACATTCTCTATATTGCAGGCTAATAAAAAAATAACATACTTCAAACATACCTCAGTGAACCTAGAAAAAGCACAATCCTATGATCTTTTCCTGAAAAAAAAAAAAAAAAACTGACCAAGAAGGAACACAGGAATCCCTAAGCCAGTGAGTGGTTCTCAACTTTCGTGATGCTGCAACCCTTTAATACAGTTATTCATGTTGTGGTGACCCCCAACCATAAAATTAATTTCATTGCTACTTCATAACTGATTTTACTGCTGTTATGAATCGTAATGTAAATGTTTTTGGAAACAGAGGTTTGTCAATGGAGTCTCAAGCCACAGATTGAGAACCTAGCATAGAGGTTAAAGAACTTGGGGCAGAGGGTGAGAGGATCAGGGGTTTAAGGTCCTCTTTGGCTGCAAGTTTGAGGTCAACCAGAGCTGCCTGAGACCCTGTCTCAGAACGAACACCAGTCCTTCCCATATTTAACCTGTTTTTTGTTTGTTGTTTGTTTGTTTGTTTATTTATTTATTTATTTATTTTTGTTTTGTTTTTGAGCCAAGATTTCTTTGTGTAGCCTTGGCTGTCCTGGAACTAGCTCTGTAGGCCAGGAGATATTTGTCTCCCTTGGCCTTCAAGTAATGGGATTAATTATTAAAGGTGCTTTCCAAGGTCAAGAGCAAGACGCAGCATGGGCAAGAAGAATTCTATTGTAAGAATCAAACATCCAGAGTGGAATTTCCCCTGTGCATAATTGTGTGTGAGTTTGCGTGGTCTGTATGCTTATAGCTGAAGGATGAGACAGACAGAAAGAAAGATTCCTTTCCAGTAGCCACAACCTTTCCACAAACCCTTTAATTATGGAGCTTTTGGTTAATTTACACTTTGAAAAAAATGCTGACTATATTTTAGACTCCAAATTCTACCTAGCAGTCTTTTTTTTCTTTTGTTTTGTTTTGTTGTTTTGGCTTAAGACATGATCTCAGGAGTGTTAAAATGAATACTGAATTAAAATTTCATGTGATTTTGGTTCTGCCACTGAGAAAATTACCATACTTTTTCATGGCTCCAGCCTTTTATCAAATAAAGTCTCTCATCTTCTGCAGCAGTGGGTTTCCAGGACTTTTTCAAAAGGTTCCTAGTGTGATGTATCCTACTATTCCCTACTTTACCCTGCCCTCCCAAACCCTAATTTATCACTTCCTGTTCCACTATTCCCCATTAACCCTTCGTACTAAAGTGTTCTATCTCCTCTCCCGTAAACACCCCTTTTTCTGTGGCCCCTAACTAATCCCCTGACCTCTATGAGTATTCCACATGAAATACATATGTCTGAAAGTTCAAAGCTAACATTCAAGAATGAGAAAAGCATGCCATTGTGCTGTGGGATGGTCTATATGTCAAACTGCTCTGATTGGTCAATAAATAAAACACTGATTGGCCAGTGACCAGGCAGGAAGTATAGGCAGGACTAACAGAGAGGAGAATTGAGAGAACAGAAAGGCGGAGGGGGAGGGAGACACTGCCAGCTGCCGCCATGACAAGCAGCATATGAAGATGCCGGTAAGCCATGAGCCACGTGGCGAGGTATAGATTTATAAAAATGGATTAATTTAAGACATAAGAACAGTTAGCAAGAAGCCTGCCACGGCCATATAGTTTGTAAGCAATATAAGTCTCTTGGTTGGGTCTGAGCGGCTGTGGGACTGGCGGGTGACAGAGATTTGTTCTGACTTTGGGCCAGGCAGGAAAACTCTAGCTACACCACTGTCTTTCTGGGTCTAAGTCTCATTTAGAATAATTACGCATGCACGCACGCACGCACGCACGCACGCACGCACGCACGCACGAAAGGCTACCACTTTCTCTTCTAACTTGGCCAGAATTACCTGAGAGTTTGTTCACATGGATCTCTGACTGCAGCATCCTAGAGACTCTCCTTCAGTGTATCTGGAGTGGAGTCAAGGAATTTTCATTTCCAGGTCCTGGTGCTGCTCTTTGTGGTCACATGGGTCAAGAAACCATGTGATATCTAGTTGTAATTCTGTCTTAAGATACTAGATGATGTATTTTTGGAAGAAAACTAGAAATACTCTAGTAATTCTTGTTGTCTAAAATAGTAGAGCACAAAATTTTGTGTGCCAGTCATGTAGAAATACTTGTGTAGAAAAGCTAGCATTTACTGCTTAGTACCTCAGGTGTGTTCTAGGTTAATGGAGCACATGGTTGGATTTTGTGTGCAGGTTATGAAATTTCATCCTTTTGTTGATTTTTTTTTATGCACAAAGCTGAGTTTTGGTTTATTAACATAAAACACAGCTATTAACTCTCAAGGTGATAAGAGATGGCCTCAGAACATGGATTCAGATGATCCTGAACAACAAGCCCTACTATGGAAAAAGTTGCAGTCACAGAATACATGTAATGAATCTACTCTTTTAGCAAATATGTTGTTGGGGTATCATGTAGGTGAGTTGCATCAAAATGGGGCAATCTGTGTTTCTAATGTAACTACATTCTTAGCAGTAAGGTTGGTGAAAGGTAGTGACCAGCTAAGTTTAACAATCCATTACAAAAGTTTATGAATATTATTTTATTTATCTATGAACTAAAACATCTGGAATATACAGATTTGACTATATCTACAGTCTGTGCTATTTCATTATTATTCTCTGCTTACAATGTTCTGTGGTATGATATTCAAAATGATTACTGAGATTTGTTGAATGTCTCTTATGTACATAATGTATACTTTACTGAATAATCCTCAAAACCCTGGAAGATAGTAGAATTAACCTTTATTAAGCATTGTTTAAGCAAATTATAGTCTTGCAATTGCTACAGTTTTCTACCTAACTACACAATGAATACCCACACTATCTCTTCTGTTTTGAATTCGTGTGCCTTCGCTCAGGATGGGGAATTAGTACTAATAAAATTAGTTAATTGTCAGTCATATACCTGCATGCATCCATTCTCACCTTTGTAAACTAGCAAATAGGACACTGGTGGAATGTAGGTACTCAGATAGATTTACAGCTTGAAAATTGTCCAGAAACATAAAGGACAGCAACATGGGCCAGAACTTAAAAATCTTAAAAACAGGGCCAGTGTGATGATGTTGAACTGGACGTGGTTTAAATACTGTCACAAGAAGTTCATTTGTTGAAGTTATTATTCTCATAATCCATTCACATCTTGCTAGTCCCACCAGATATGCAGCAACCTTTCAACATAAGGGCTTTTACATGGGGCAGTGCATATCTAAACTACTGTACTTCACTACTTGCCCCCAGAGGCTCATGTCCATCTCAAAATTCAAAATGCATGCAGCCTGTCTGCATAGCTCCCTACAATCTAGGAACTCTAGCACGGTTCAAAAGTCCAAGTTCAAAACTCTTTGCTGAGACTCAAGACTCCAAACTCTTAGCCATGAACTTGTATTTTAAAAAGCTTTACATGTATTTCTATCAGTACAATGGTGTGATGGGGATTACCAGATTAGCATTACCATCTTTTTTTTTTTTTTTTTTTTTTTTTTGGTTTTTCGAGACAGGGTTTCTCTGTGTAGCTTTGTGCCTTTCCTGGAACTCACTTGGTAGTCCAGGCTGGCCTCGAACTCACAGAGATCCGCCTGGCTCTGCCTCCCGAGTGCTGGGATTAAAGGCGTGTGCTACAGCATTACCATCTCAAAAGGAGGTGATGGGGACACAGAGAAAGGATGAACCTAAAGTAAGACCAAATCACAGCAGGGAAAATATTGTAGCTTGCCTTTCTATGTCTGTTATTAGTAGCACATGATGGCATAATGTGAGCTCCAGAGATTTTGGCATCATGATCTTTCTGGCTGCAGAAAGACCTCTTTTTTAATCTTGATGTATACTCTATACACAGCATTCCTCTTTCTTTGGCACACATTCCACATTCTTGGAATCTCCAGTGTAGCTTAGAGATCGCCCTCATAGTTTCTATGCATCACCCTCTCAGGGGCATCCAGTAGGTACTCTGACCCTGTTGCACATTGCCTGGATCATGGTCCTTCCTTTGAAATCTGGGTGGAAGCGTTTGTGACTACAAATTTTAACACTATGTATGCCTGCAAACCCAGCATCGTGTGGATAAGGCCGAGGTCTACCACCAGCTCATGGAGTCACAAAGTCTGCTTGAATCATGGCTTTAGTGTCTTTTGAGTATTCGTAGAGTTGGACACATCAGCAGATGCATCTCTAGGAGACTCTGCAAGAAGGCTGCTCTGGAATTGTTTTTCCCCAATGTCTTTCAAAGGAGATTTTACTTTTTAACCTTGAGCCTACAACGGGCAAAATCTGATCAATTCCTGAGATGCCCTCAAGCCATCTCTTCTATTGTGCCTTTGCAAAATATTTAGCTTTTCTTTATAATGTCACTAATTTGTAGCAATCACTCCCTTCTTCACTACAACTTTATACACACTTCTTTTTCTGGATGTACCACATCCCCTCAAATATTTATACTCTTTCTGCTTACAATTTCACTGTAAATCTCCCTCAAACTAGCCAGCAGTATCTGTCTAAGAGCATGAACGATAGTCTGCCTAGAAATCTCCACCAGATTCATTGGTCCCTTTTCTCTACACAGTTCTCTAAAGTCCATGGCATGCGTCTGGTGTAAGTTATTTGCCACAATGTAACATGAATGGACTTGTCAATCCCGAGTGGACTGCTTATTTCCATCTGAAACCTCTTGAGCATAATCTTTTCTGTCCACATTCCTGTCAGCATTCTGGTCTTTGGGGTTCAGAGCATGATCACTTACATCACCTATTAAGCTCTACTTACAGCACATTCTAGGCATTTTTCTAGCCTACTTCTAATTTCCACATTCTTCTCACAAACACGTTCCAAAGGTTTCTAAATCTCATGCTCAGGTGTAGTCATAGCAACAACTCTATTTCTGGGTACCAATTTCCTGTCTTAGCTGCCCATTGCTGAGAGAGCCTTGGAAGTGAGAATCAGCTGACAGGAAGAAAAATTTGTTTTGGTTCAGAGTTTCAGAGGCTACAGGGCGTGATCGCTCGGCTTCATTGCTTTGAGCATGTGTGAGACAGAGCATCTTGACAGAGGGCATGGTACAAGAAAGATGCACATCTCATGGCAACCAAGAAATAGCAGGAGGACACAGAGACTTATGTACCCAGTGACTTGTCTTGCAGCTAGTCCCTAGGTCCTAATAACACATGCGTTTATGATGTCATCAATGGCTTAATCCTCATGACTGAGGTTTCATGTCAGTTCCCATGGCCTCTAGGGAAGGTGTGTGTGTGTATGTGTGTGTGTGTGTGTGTGTGTGTGTGTGTGTGTGTGTCTGTGTGTGTGTGTGCTGTGGGATAATGCTTTTGTGCACTGGTTTAATAAAACACTGATTGACCAGTAGTCAGGCAGGAAGTATGGAATAATAATATACTAATTATTGCATATATTAGGTGGGATAAGCAAATAAGGAGAATTCTGGGAAGAGGAAAGCTGAGTTAGGAGATGCCAGCCCACCATCCAGTGAGCAGCACGTAATGGCACACAAGTAAAGCCACGGAGCGTGTGGCGACATATAGATGAACAGAAATGGGCTGAGTTTAAGTGTAAGAGCTAGGCAGTGGTAGGCCTGAGCTAATGGCTGAGCAGCTTTAATTAACATAGGCCTATGTGTGTTTACTTGAGTCTGAGCAGCTGGGGACCGGGTGGAACACAGGAAAACTTCCAGCTGTGTGTGTGTGTGTGTGTGTGTGTGTGTGTGTGTGTGTGTGCACGTTAATCAGTTGATAACTTTCTTTCTTGTGCTTTGTATTTATTTGTGGGTTAACTTTTGTGTGCTTAACCTTCCATTTCTCTGTTTCTTTCTGCCTCTTCCTGCTAATTTCTCTTACCCTCTCCCAGGTCAAGTAATCCAGGACAGTGCAGTGCAGCAGGTCCTTAAACCTTATTGTGAGGGATAAGTTTCAGATCTGCCTTTCCATGGGACAACGTTGGGCAAATTTCTTAATGCTCCAGTGCGGTTGCAGCTTCACCAAATGAAACATCAAAATGGTGTATTAGTCCTTTTGTCTGTCTGCGGCTTTGGTTTTTGAAATTTCAGTTCTCCACAGTCAACTCTGTTCTCAAAGTGGTAAATAAAAAATTCCAGGAATGAACAACTCATGAGCTTTCCTTTACACAGTTCTGATCATCAGGAAGAACTCTGATGCTATCTTGCTTGACCCTGCCACATACACGAATGATTCCTTTGTGCAGTGTATCTATGCTCTATATAGACCTGCTAATTACTCATTAGCAACTGCCATCCTCTCATTGACCTTTGAAGTATTGAAATGCTTGTGTTTTTATTTTACTCAATAATGATCTAAAGCTCAAGAATAGTAATGCTAGGGAATTCAGATATGACACCGAAAAGCCATAAAATACTTCCTTTAAACAAGAACGTGAAAGTAAATCATAAAGTTTAGGAGAAAAAGGAGAGAAGCCATTCCCATAACTTTTATTGCAATATTTTGCTATAATTTCCTATTTATTATTGCATGTTATAAATATCTTATTACATCTAATATGTAAATGAAACTTCATCGTGGATATGTATATGTGAGATAAACTACAGTGCACATACAGTTTATGACTATTTTCAGTTTCAAGCCGTGACTTGGGGGTAGTGGAGTCAGACTACATCTCCTGTGGTAAAGAAGATAGGTCAGTAACTGAGTTGACAAATCAGTGCGTGCATAAACACTCGCATGCACATACATACACTTACAAGTGTGTCTATGTATATACGTACACATGCGCGTGTACAAGAATGACCGTTGTCTCACAAGGATGCTGCAAGCATTATTTGTCATTATAAGTTCTGAGTCTCACTGGACTTTTTTGTCACTATCCTGATCTCTCCGCGTTTCACTTCTCACATTCGAAAAGAATGGATGTAGACATTGTGTTATCTTCTGGTTAAATGAATAGATTATAATATTACCATTTTTAATTTTAAAGGACAAGTCTGTTGTGATCCATTACTCTTTTAGGAATTTCAACAAAGAGCCTGGGGAAATGACTCAGCGGGTGCTGCCCATGTATGGGGACCTGAGTCTGTTGCCCAGCACCCAAGTGAAAAGCCAGGCATGGTGGAAGCAAACCTGTAGTCTTAGTGCTGAGGAGGTGGGGGAGAGTTTGATCTCTGGGATCTTCTGGCTGGCCTGTCTAGCTGAGCTATGGGTCCAGGGAGGGGCCTTGTCTCGAAGAACAAGGTAGAAAATGATTGAAGGGCACACCTGACCTTGACCTGTGGCCTCCACACACAGGGAGCACACATGCATCTATACTCCCCTCCCCCAAAAGTCCTGTGCCCCACCCCTCCTGGAATTTGTCTTTATATTTTTTTTCTTCAAGTATAATATGTAAAAGAAAACAACCTCATCCAGGTTTGGGTTTATGGAGGGATTTCAATATGTTTTAATGAACTAATTAATTACTTTTTTTTTTGAGCGACACATATGCTAGAAAATATTCCTAGCTAGGGGTACCAGTTCATGGAGGTGTCAGGTTTCAGTCCATGGAACAGTTTTTGGCCCATCTGGAAATAACTTTATTGCCAAATTTGCGCAACAAATTGCTAATTTGCTATCTCTCTCTTTTGCTTATTTCCTTCCCCTCCATTGGCCCCTCTCCCTTCTTCCCTGCCCTCCTCCCTCTATCCATCCACCTATCTGAGAAAAGGCAGAGGAGGGAAAGAATTTCCAGGTTAGGAAATGCATCAGCCTGAAAGTATGTTGTGTAACATCTTAGAGGAGGAGTCAACTCCCTAAAGAAATGAACCAATACTGAAAACTTGAACATGTAAAGACACAAAAAAGATGATTCTGAAAATAGTAATGAGGGCTTTTAAATAAGAATGGCACAAGTCCCAGTGTAGCTGGCCTGGTAAAACTATCAGGGCCATAGTAAAGAACATTGAAAAATACCAGAGCAAAACAGATACCCAAACTGGCTAAGGGGATCTCAGGACTTCTTATGGGGGGAAAAAAACCAATCTGCTTTTGATTATATTATTTTAATATGCATACCCTACACATACACGCATAGATTTAGTTTGGTACAATACATGAAGGGGTGTGTGTGTGTGTGTGTGTGTGTGTGTGTGTGTGTGTGTGTTTGTGAACCTATGAGTGCTGTAAGAGGATTTTTATGCAAAGACAAGGCTAACTAAGATAGAGCATCTTTTTGTCGTAACATGTACTCATTTCCACATATCAAGGAAAATATGTATTCAATGGAAATAAAAACAAATATGATAATACTTTGTGACTCTGTGGTTCGCACTCCCATGGAGATCTCCAATGGGTTCAGTAAGACTTGACCATTCAAAGATTCTTTTAGTTTGGTGTATTGGACCTTAATAGTCTAGAACAATATTAGATGGGAGTCCCACTTGCTTTTTTTTTTGGCTTCTGTTCTGATCTAAATTTTGCCAACAGTTCTTGAGTCAAAGAGAACACACTGTTGAAGAAGCAGCCCTGGACAATAGCACAGAAAACCAAGAAAGTGTTTGGCCCTAGACACAGGGCAGAGTCTGCTGGATTTCTTAGAACCCTCTGTGTTTTGGGGTTTGGCAGGGAAGGGAACTCAAGGGAGCTCCCTTGGCTCTTCTTGTACAGCTGGGTGGAAGAACTAGCCAGGGTTATGCAACACACACCAGATAAATGCCTCCATCACTTACATGAAGCCAGAAATTTAAAGTGCATGAAAATTGTTGTCTTTCTATAAAACCAAATAAAATTAACCATCAAGCACACCCCTTTTTTCCCCACAGAAAAATAACTGGTCTCTACAATTGATCCTCCTTTGAAACGACTCCGAAGAGATGTGAAAATTCTAACGTTCCACGGCAACATTTATTTTTTCTTTGCTTCCTATCCTGCTGGTAGAATAGGC